>NC_134412.1:83380675-83478507 GCF_038048845.1 Mixophyes fleayi | reverse complement strand
TCATGCACTGACACTGGGGGGAAGAGAAGTATTAGAACACGAGGACATGCACTGACACTGGGAGGGAAGAGAAGTATTAGAACACGAGGACATGTACTGACACTGGGGGAAGAGAAGTATTAGAACACGAGGACATGCACTGACACTGGGGGAAGAGAAGTATTAGAACACGAGGACATGCTACTGACACTGGGGAGAAGAGAAGTATTAGAACACAGAGGACATGCACTGACACTGGGGGGAAGAGAAGTATTAGAACACGAGGACATGCACTGACACTGGGGGGAAGAGAAGTATAAGAACACGAGGACATGCACTGACACTGGGGGGAAGAGAAGTATTAGAACACGAGGACATGTACTGACACTGGGGGAGAAGAGAAGTATTAGAACACGAGGACATGTACTGACACTGGGGGGGAAGAGAAGTATTAGAACACGAGGACATGCACTGACACTGGGGGGGAAGAGAAGTATTAGAACACGAGGACATGCACTGACACTGGGGGGAAGAGAAGTATTAGAACACGAGGACATGCACTGACACTGGGGGGAAGAGAAGTATTAGAACACGAGGACATGCACTGACACTGGGGGGAAGAGAAGTATTAGAACACGAGGACATGTACTGACACTGGGGGGAAGAGAAGTATTAGAACACGAGGACATGCACTGACACTGGGGGGAAGAGAAGTATTAGAACACGAGGACATGCACTGACACTGGGGGAAGAGAAGTATTAGAACACGAGGACATGTACTGACACTGGGGGGAAGAGAAGTATTAGAACACGAGGACATGTACTGACGACTGGGGGGAAGAGAAGTATTAGAACACGAGGACATGTACTGACACTGGAGGGAAGAGAAGTATTAGAACACGAGGACATGTACTGACACTGGGGGGGAAGAGAAGTATTAGAACACGAGGACATGTACTGACACTGGGGGGGAAGAGAAGTATTAGAACACGAGGACATGCACTGACACTGGGGGGAAGAGAAGTATTAGAACACGAGGACATGTACTGACACTGGGGGGAAGAGAAGTATTAGAACACGAGGACATGCACTGACACTGGGGGGAAGAGAAGTATTAGAACACGAGGACATGCACTGACACTGGGAGGGAAGAGAAGTATTAGAACACGAGGACATGTACTGACACTGGGGGGGAAGAGAAGTATTAGAACACGAGGACATGTACTGAGCACTGGGGGGAAGAGAAGTATTAGAACACGAGGACATGCACTGACACTGGGGGGGAAGAGAAGTATTAGAACACGAGGACATGTACTGACACTGGGGGAAGAGAAGTATTAGAACACGAGGACATGTACTGACACTGGAGGGAAGAGAAGTATTAGAACACGAGGACATGTACTGACACTGGGGGGAAGAGAAGTATTAGAACACGAGGACATGCACTGACACTGGAGGGAAGAGAAGTATTAGAACACGAGGACATGCACTGACACTGGGGGGAAGAGAAGTATTAGAACACGAGGACATGTACTGACACTGGGGGGGGAAGAGAAGTATTAGAACACGAGGACATGTACTGACACTGGGGGGAAGAGAAGTATTAGAACACGAGGACATGCACTGACACTGGGGGGAAGAGAAGTATTAGAACACGAGGACATGTACTGACACTGGGGGGAAGAGAAGTATTAGAACACGAGGACATGTACTGACACTGGGGGAAGAGAAGTATTAGAACACGAGGACATGTACTGACACTGGGGGGAAGAGAAGTATTAGAACACGAGGACATGCACTGACACTGGGGGGAAGAGAAGTATTAGAACACGAGGACATGTACTGACACTGGGGGGAAGAGAAGTATTAGAACACGAGGACATGTACTGACACTGGGGGAAGAGAAGTATTAGAACACGAGGACATGTACTGACACTGGGGGGAAGAGAAGTATTAGAACACGAGGACATGTACTGACACTGGGGGGAAGAGAAGTATTAGAACACGAGGACATGTACTGACACTGGGGGAAGAGAAGTATTAGAACACGAGGACATGTACTGACACTGGGGGAAGAGAAGTATTAGAACACGAGGACATGTACTGACACTGGGGGAAGAGAAGTATTAGAACACGAGGACATGTACTGACACTGGGGGGAAAGAAGTATTAGAACACGAGGACATGTACTGACACTGGGGGGGGGAAGAGAAGTATTAGAACACGAGGACATGTACTGACACTGGGGGGAAGAGAAGTATTAGAACACGAGGACATGCACTGACACTGGGGGGAAGAGAAGTATTAGAACACGAGGACATGTACTGACACTGGGGGGAAGAGAAGTATTAGAACACGAGGACATGTACTGACACTGGGGGGAAGAGAAGTATTAGAACACGAGGACATGTACTGACACTGGGGGGGAAGAGAAGTATTAGAACACGAGGACATGTACTGACACTGGGGGGAAGAGAAGTATTAGAACACGAGGACATGTACTGACACTGGGGAGAAGAGAAGTATTAGAACACGAGGACATGCACTGACACTGGAGGGAAGAGAAGTATTAGAACACGAGGACATGTACTGACACTGGGGGGAAGAGAAGTATTAGAACACGAGGACATGTACTGACACTGGGGGAAGAGAAGTATTAGAACACGAGGACATGTACTGACACTGGGGGGGGAAGAGAAGTATTAGAACACGAGGACATACACTGACACTGGGGGGAAGAGAAGTATTAGAACACGAGGACATGCACTGACACTGGGGGGAAGAGAAGTATTAGAACACGAGGACATGTACTGACACTGGGGGGAAGAGAAGTATTAGAACACGAGGACATGTACTGACACTGGGGGGAAGAGAAGTATTAGAACACGAGGACATGCACTGACACTGGAGGGAAGAGAAGTATTAGAACACGAGGACATGTACTGACACTGGGGGGGAAGAGAAGTATTAGAACACAAGGACATGCACTGACACTGGAGGGAAGAGAAGTATTAGAACACGAGGACATACACTGACACTGGGGGGAAGAGAAGTATTAGAACACGAGGACATGTACTGACACTGGGGGAAGAGAAGTATTAGAACACGAGGACATGTACTGACACTGGGGGGAAGAGAAGTATTAGAACACGAGGACATGTACTGACACTGGGGGAGGGAAGAGAAGTATTAGAACACGAGGACATGTACTGACACTGGGGGGAAGAGAAGTATTAGAACACGAGGACATGCACTGACACTGGGGGGAAGAGAAGTATTAGAACACGAGGACATGTACTGACACTGGGGGGAAGAGAAGTATTAGAACACGAGGACATGTACTGACACTGGGGGGAAGAGAAGTATTAGAACACGAGGACATGTACTGACACTGGGGGGGGGAAGAGAAGTATTAGAACACGAGGACATGTACTGACACTGGGGGGAAGAGAAGTATTAGAACACGAGGACATGTACTGACACTGGGGAGAAGAGAAGTATTAGAACACGAGGACATGCACTGACACTGGAGGGAAGAGAAGTATTAGAACACGAGGACATGTACTGACACTGGGGGGAAGAGAAGTATTAGAACACGAGGACATGTACTGACACTGGGGGAAGAGAAGTATTAGAACACGAGGACATGTACTGACACTGGGGGGGGAAGAGAAGTATTAGAACACGAGGACATACACTGACACTGGGGGGAAGAGAAGTATTAGAACACGAGGACATGCACTGACACTGGGGGGAAGAGAAGTATTAGAACACGAGGACATGTACTGACACTGGGGGGAAGAGAAGTATTAGAACACGAGGACATGTACTGACACTGGGGGGAAGAGAAGTATTAGAACACGAGGACATGCACTGACACTGGAGGGAAGAGAAGTATTAGAACACGAGGACATGTACTGACACTGGGGGGGAAGAGAAGTATTAGAACACAAGGACATGCACTGACACTGGAGGGAAGAGAAGTATTAGAACATGAGGACATGCACTGACACTGGGGGGAAGAGAAGTATTAGAACATGAGGACATGTACTGACACTGGGGGGAAGAGAAGTATTAGAACACGAGGACATGTACTGACACTGGGGGGAAGAGAAGTATTAGAACACGAGGACATGCACTGACACTGGAGGGAAGAGAAGTATTAGAACACGAGGACATGTACTGACACTGGGGGGGAAGAGAAGTATTAGAACACGAGGACATACACTGACACTGGGGGGGAAGAGAAGTATTAGAACACGAGGACATGTACTGACACTGGAGGGAAGAGAAGTATTAGAACACGAGGACATGTACTGACACTGGGGAGAAGAGAAGTATTAGAACACGAGGACATGTACTGACACTGGGGAGAAGAGAAGTATTAGAACACGAGGACATGTACTGACACTGGGGGGGAAGAGAAGTATTAGAACACGAGGACATGTACTGACACTGGGGGGGAAGAGAAGTATTAGAACACGAGGACATGCACTGACACTGGGGGGAAGAGAAGTATTAGAACACGAGGACATGCACTGACACTGGGGGGGAAGAGAAGTATTAGAACACGAGGACATGCACTGACACTGGGGGGAAGAGAAGTATTAGAACACGAGGACATGTACTGACACTGGGGGGAAGAGAAGTATTAGAACACGAGGACATGCACTGACACTGGGGGGAAGAGAAGTATTAGAACACGAGGACATGTACTGACACTGGGGAGAAGAGAAGTATTAGAACACGAGGACATGCACTGACACTGGGGGGAAGAGAAGTATTAGAACACGAGGACATGCACTGACACTGGGGGGAAGAGAAGTATTAGAACACGAGGACATGCACTGACACTGGGGGGAAGAGAAGTATTAGAACACGAGGACATGTACTGACACTGGGGAGAAGAGAAGTATTAGAACACGAGGACATGTACTGACACTGGGGGGGGAAGAGAAGTATTAGAACACGAGGACATGTACTGACACTGGGGGGGAAGAGAAGTATTAGAACACGAGGACATGCACTGACACTGGGGGGAAGAGAAGTATTAGAACACGAGGACATGCACTGACACTGGGGGGGAAGAGAAGTATTAGAACACGAGGACATGCACTGACACTGGGGGGAAGAGAAGTATTAGAACACGAGGACATGTACTGACACTGGGGGGAAGAGAAGTATTAGAACACGAGGACATGCACTGACACTGGGGGGAAGAGAAGTATTAGAACACGAGGACATGCACTGACACTGGAGGGAAGAGAAGTATTAGAACACGAGGACATGTACTGACACTGGGGGGGAAGAGAAGTATTAGAACACGAGGACATGTACTGAGACTGGGGGGAAGAGAAGTATTAGAACACGAGGACATGTACTGACACTGGGGGGGAAGAGAAGTATTAGAACACGAGGACATGCACTGACACTGGGGGGAAGAGAAGTATTAGAACACGAGGACATGTACTGACACTGGGGGGAAGAGAAGTATTAGAACACGAGGACATGCACTGACACTGGGGGGAAGAGAAGTATTAGAACACGAGGACATGCACTGACACTGGAGGGAAGAGAAGTATTAGAACACGAGGACATGTACTGACACTGGGGGGGAAGAGAAGTATTAGAACACGAGGACATGTACTGAGACTGGGGGGAAGAGAAGTATTAGAACACGAGGACATGTACTGACACTGGGGGGGAAGAGAAGTATTAGAACACGAGGACATGTACTGACACTGGAGGGAAGAGAAGTATTAGAACACGAGGACATGTACTGACACTGGAGGGAAGAGAAGTATTAGAACACGAGGACATGTACTGACACTGGGGGGAAGAGAAGTATTAGAACACAAGGACATGCACTGACACTGGAGGGAAGAGAAGTATTAGAACATGAGGACATGCACTGACACTGGGGGGAAGAGAAGTATTAGAACACGAGGACATGTACTGACACTGGAGGGAAGAGAAGTATTAGAACACGAGGACATGTACTGACACTGGAGGGAAGAGAAGTATTAGAACATGAGGACATGTACTGACACTGGGGGGAAGAGAAGTATTAGAACACGAGGACATGTACTGACACTGGAGGGAAGAGAAGTATTAGAACACGAGGACATGTACTGACACTGGGGGGAAGAGAAGTATTAGAACACGAGGACATGTACTGACACTGGAGGGAAGAGAAGTATTAGAACACGAGGACATGCACTGACACTGGGGGGAAGAGAAGTATTAGAACACGAGGACATACACTGACACTGGGGGGAAGAGAAGTATTAGAACACGAGGACATGTACTGACACTGGGGGGGAAGAGAAGTATTAGAACACGAGGACATGTACTGACACTGGGGGGAAGAGAAGTATTAGAACATGAGGACATGTACTGACACTGGGGGGAAGAGAAGTATTAGAACATGAGGACATGTACTGACACTGGGGGGAAGAGAAGTATTAGAACACGAGGACATGTACTGACACTGGGGGGAAGAGAAGTATTAGAACACGAGGACATGCACTGACACTGGGGGAAGAGAAGTATTAGAACATGAGGACATGTACTGACACTGGGGGGAAGAGAAGTATTAGAACACGAGGACATGTACTGACACTGGGGGGGAAGAGAAGTATTAGAACACGAGGACATACACTGACACTGGGGGGAAGAGAAGTATTAGAACACGAGGACATGTACTGACACTGGGGGGAAGTAGGTTCAGAGGAAATATGAAGAAAAATTACTTCACAGAAAGGGTAGTGGATAAGTGGAATAGACTCCCATCAGAGGTGGTGGAGGTTAATACAGTAGAGCAATTTAAACATGCTTGGGATAGACATAAGGATATCCTTACATACAACTAAGGATCAAATAGGGATTGAGATCACATAGGTTAAGAATTGGGCAGACTATATATAAAAACCCAACTCCATGTTATCACCCCCGGGGCCAGACCTCGGGGTAAAGTTAGAAATAGACGCTATCTGGTAGATTCCAACCTTCTGTATCCGATTAGTGCATTTAACTTTTCTGGTCCAGATTATATACCAACTTTAGATGCCTAGCGATAATTTTGTATGCTTAATTCCTGTTTACATAGGTTTCCTGTGAAGTTGCAATTGTTGTCTAAACTTAATGGATAAATGTATCTTATTTCATCTGTCTGTTGGTGTCAAAAATAAACAGATTTAAAAAAAAAAAAAAAAAATTGGGCAGACTAGATGGGCCAAGCGGTTCTTATCTGCTCGTCAAATTCTATGTTTCTATTGAATTTTCTTATTGAAGCATCTACTTATTCTATAATCACATCCACATTGACTATAGCCCGTTTTAAACCATCCTTTGCTATTCTTTTACTGATAATCACAACCACTAAGGGGAAGGTAAATTACGATAGCTGGGGCTCACCTTTGTATAATTACAATCCTGAATTGTACAAACCCACTGCGAGCACCAACAATGAGTGCCTGCTATGACATCACAATTACTCTTAGGGCTAGATTTACTAAGCTGCGGGTTTGAAAAATTGGGGATGTTGCCTATAGCAACAGATTCTAGCTGTCATTTTGTAGAAAGTACTAAATAAATGAAAGCTAGAATCTGATTGGTTGCTATAGGCAACATCCCCACTTTTTCAAACCCGCAGCTTAGTAAATCTAGCCCTTAGACTGAGTTCCTGCTGTCACAATTACTGTAAGACTGCCTACAAATGAAATGACTAATCTCAGACGACTGTCTGTGACCTCTTCGAGGGTTACACGTAACCCCAGGTTACCAGTTTGGCCACCACTGAAATATAATGTTTAGAATAATTTTGAATGCAAGCTATTTACAGGAAACATAATCAGTAGTAGCTTAACCTTCTCACACATCTATGATCTTCTCCAGATTGCTTCCTATTCAAATGTCGCTCAGTTTTCTACTATGGGTAACAAATCTGCAATTATCAAAACACATCCCGTACAAGCTCTAATAGGGTGCTATTGTTTTCAGCGTGATCTAAAGTGCCTCATCTTAATAGCTATTAACATATCATCGGCAAATGGCTAATTGTGAATGTGAAAATAACATAGTCACAATTAAAGTGTTTGACCCAGAAACAAATGTAAGAGCAGCTCATCAAAAGCAATTTGTGCTGGAGAATGTACACATCTTGATAGCACTGAGAATGTTGATCACATCGTTCCCAGATAAAGTAGAGGATACATAATATTTTCCACTGCCTGAAAAGAGTTGTGCGGTTTTATGCAAATGCAGCACCTGACCTTCATCACCAATGCCTTAATCTTGTAACAACACAGATTTTGGTGATATTAACCCCAATTTAAACAAGCGACTTCATGGAGAACGAGGGAGATAATGAATTTGAATGTTATAAGCAGTTAGCATGGGGAATGTTAATTAGTAACAGACAGAAGAGAAATAGATTATACTCTAATTATTAGATTGGCTATTGGGGTGATTTTGAGTGAGAAGTGCAAGTGACGGGATGTAATATGATAAATGACAAAATATCCTGTGTGTCGTGGGACAATTTGTTATATTGGGGTCAATTGCTCTGTTTGTGGCAAGACAGCTCATGAATTTTCAATACTGGTTCTAAAAGAAAACTAGGTTTAAAACGGTGTTTATGTTGTTTATAATGAAGACTTCTTAAACTTGTTTTTCTGTTTGAATTTATTGTGTGTAATGGAACCCCAAGCTAATACAATTAACCATGGAATGCCACCTCTAGGCTCCTCGTCATGGTCCATGCCGTTGAGGCAGTGTCAGGACCAGCTACTTTGGCACCCAAGGCAAAGTTAGTAAAATACGCATGCCCCCAGGAATCAAGGCTCATTTGATATTTAAATTATTAATATTCATATCCATATCGCCTAACGGTGCCTTCACACGCTAACCTGAGAGTGACCTCACACAATATACACGTACAATCCTCCACACAAACTGGATCTGATCCCTGGTGGCCAGTATACAATACAGTCCATTCTATGGTAGTCAGTATAAAATACAGAGGTAATTCCCTGGTAGCCAGTATAATCTACAGAGCCCGGTCCTGGTGTCCAGTGTAATATACAGAGCCTGGTCCTGGTGGCTAGTGTAATATACAGAGCCCGGTCCTGGTGGACAGTGTAATATACAAAGCCCAGTCCTGGTGCCCAGTGTAATATAGAGAGCCCGGTCCTGGTGGACAGTGTAATATACAGAGCCTGGTCCTGGTGGACAGTGTAATATACAGAGCCCGGTCCTGGTGGACAGTGTAATATACAGAACCTAGTCCCTGGTGCCCAGTGTAATATACAGAGCCCGGTCCTGGTGCCCAGTGTAATATACAGAGCCCGGTCCTCGTGGCCAGTGTAATATACAGAGCCTAGTCCCTGGTGGCCTGTGTAATATACAGAGCCCCGTCCCTGGTGGCCAGTGTAATATACATAGCCTGGTCCCTGGTGGCCAGTGCAATATGCAGAGCCTAGTCCCTGGTGGGCAGTGTAATATACAGAGCCCGGTCCTCGTGGCCAGTGTAATATACAGAGCCTAGTCCCTGGTGGCCAGTGTACTATACATAGCCCGGTCCTGGTGGCCAGTGTAATATACAGAGCCCGGTCCTGGTGGCCAGTGTATTATACAGAGCCCGGTCCTGGTGGCCAGTGTAATATACAGAGCCTGGTCCTGGTGGCCAGTGTAATATACAGAGCCCGGTCCTGGTGGCCAGTGTAATATACAGAGCCCGGTCCTCGTGGCCAGTGTAATATACAGAGCCCGGTCCTCGTGGCCAGTGTAATATACAGAGCCCAGTCCTAGTGGTCAGGGTAATATACAGAGCCTGGTCCTCAATGACTTAATGACATACTACAGTAGGTTAGAAGGATACTCTTACCCCTAGAGCCGTAATTTAAAATTTTAGCGCCTGAGGCAAGAAAGAAAAATGCTGCACCCCTCCAGCCTTCAATTATAACCAAATGAGCCTCATATATTCATAAACTGCGCCCCCTTCAGCGTTGTGCACTGAGCGGTCACCCCTATCACACAGCCCTAGTAAGGACCCTGCTTGCCCCCTTCTAAACGGTTAGAGGGATAGAGATCGGACCTCCAGCACCAGTCTAGGTACCTTTAGGTACACACATGCCCCATGAGGTAGGGCAGGAAACCATCCCATTCACTGATACTAAATGGCAGGGGCCGGCTGGGCTGGGGCTGGGGGGCCGGTCACATAATGAACTGCCTTGGGCTGGGTCACCTGCATTTTTTTTCCATTAAAATCAGCTGCTGAGTCGAGTCTTGCACCCTCGGGCTGAAATTTGCCAGCCCTCCCCTGCTAAATGGGATGGGACTAGATACTAAATCTAAAGGGATAATTACTTTTAATAATAATGACTTTGGATGTCAATGATTTCAATAAAGATATGAAAAATGTGTAATAGCATTTTGTGTTTTATTTGTTTAATTATTTCTCTTAAACTACTGCTGCACCTAAATCACATTGTACAGCAAATAAATGCAGGAACAGGGATCATCAATGATTCACAATCCTTCCCCTATCACTTTAGTACAAGTATGTCTTAACCCTTAGCAACCAATCCGTAATTAATGACCTTTCATTATTCTTACTTGTACTAGACTGCAATAGGTTACAGTTTGTGCTCCGGGGGCTATGTTGCGCTAAGGTTTGTCCACCTTTCCTATTGCTTTCAGTTTTCAGCTTCCTCTTGCATCTTTTAATAACTATAGTAGGTTTTTTTCTGACTTCCCGCTGTGCCTTTCAGTCACATGTTTATATAATCAGGCATAGTTCATTTTTTTTATACTCCTATGACACGCCTGTGCTGTGCTCTATACTTTGAAAACAATCGTGTAGATAGAGCAGCTCTGTGTCCTATCCGAGGGCTATTTCTGATGATATAAAGAAAATACATTGCTGAAATGCACAGACCAAAAAGAAATATCAATGTATTTTCTGAAAGTTTCAGCAGCCAATGAATGAAAGTCACATGAAGGTGAAATCCCCTTTAAATAAGCCCTTTTAAATGGCATTGGTGATTTAGTAAGGGGATAGGGTATCTTTAAATAACTGCAATGACAGAAAACCGTATCACGAGTCTCCTTGTCATTATTGTCATTATTTATTTGTGAAAAAGAATGTACCGAAATTGCCTTTATTGGTTAAGCTCTCAGACATAATTATTCTCAAAAATAGATGCATCTAAAATGTTTACTGAGCGCCTCTGTTTTCATTATTGCATCAATAACCTCTTTTAGCTGCGTGCAAAACAGCGTGCATGTTTATATAAATGATACCTATAATTACTTACTGGTGAACGTGACAGCAGACAAAGGGTGAAACACAACGGCTTGGCAGGTGTTTTATTCTGATGCACACTGCACAGCCACCATCCTTATCTGCTAACAGAGTCTAACAGATCATGGAGAGACAGGTTGCCTTCTGAATTACTATCTTTGGAATATAAAAAGTACACAGCTGACAGCATCAAATACAAACTCACGGCAGAGAGAGACACCTAGCTGACCCCTATCTGTCTTTCACAATGTTTTGTCACAACTGATAATGGGTGCTACATGTGTGTGAACTGCAGATAGGTGACTGTGTACACTGCCTGTCATATTCAAATACCAGATAGCTATGTCAGTGTGCTCTTTAATCTGTGCTTACTAAAACACAACACAACCATATTAGAGCAGCATCCAAAAGACGTAATGTATAAGTAATTAATTTCTTGTAGTCAAATAAATGACAGTGGGTCATGAGGTAGTCCAACATTTTATTAAAAAAATAACAACATTATTGTTCCCATGAATTAGTAATTATATACATTAATTTTTACTTATTTTTCAGTTTTTTTGATTACTTGTTCACAATAAAAGGATTGTGTGGAGCCGTAGTTATCCTTTCAGTAACAGAGATTAACATAGAATACGACAGATTAACATAGAACACTGCAGAAAGCCACTAGAGGAAATCTCGCTCCAAAGCCAACTTCCTTCACTATAAATACATCCTTTCATCTTACAACACTACTCTTTTGCTTGCCAATCGAACCTACTTCACTTCTCTAATGTCCACCCAGTCTCTTGTCCAACAATGCCTATTTTCAACCATCAATACATTTCTCAGCCCACCTCCACCACTACCTCTCCCTTCCTCCCTCACAGCCCATAAAATTGAGCATACTTTAAAAACAAAATTGTCAACTTTCAATAAGATACCTCCTCATGCCTGAACCCACACACCCCACCCAACTTGTTCTATAACAGCGTTGGGCAACAGGCTGCCCACTGAGCCTCCGCCTACGGCCCCACGATCGGCTGCTCCTGATCTGATTAGAGCGGGGCCAGGCGACTTACGCATCACATGACTTGCTCTGCAACCTGCAGGGAGGTCACGCTATATAGTCATAAAAAGAGCAGGTGGCGCTAGATTGTGTCAAAACAGAATAAAAACTTGTAAAAAGAAGTAAAAACAAATGATACCAAGCCTGATCAATCCATCAAAAAGCGTGAAACAGACAATGGGATTAAAGATGGTTCCATGTCCCCAGCTGTCCAGATAGATCTCTCCTTCAGTCACCAACGCATTTCGATCTTACAGTGAGATCCTTATCAAGGTACTTTGACTTGATATCTTTTGTTTTTACTTCTATGTACTTCTGAGTGAACTTTATTTGGAGCAAGGAGGAGGATTAAGAAATACCATTTATTTGAAGCTGACCCCATCTGATTGGATGTAAGCATATTAGCATTGGGGACCGAGGAGATACATTATTATTCTTTCACAGATATTGGGTGCTTATATTGTGAAGGATCCACTATGGTGCTTAGCTCTAGTATAGATTTACTTCACTATGTGCAATATTGTTTTTTCTTTTATGTGGAGTCATTGTCTACATCTGTGAAGTAGTGAAGATAGAAGATTGCACCATAGATTTGGACTGAGCCGTGGAGACTGTAATATATATTGTGTTGTATTTATTCTGTTTTCACACAATCTAGCGCCATCTGCTGAACCTCTTTTTATGACTATTTTACTTTTTTGGAGTTGTGGGAATCCTATTGGCTAGGCAGGGCTGCAGGGATTGTATTGAAGCGCTCTGTGAACAATCTGCTTGAATGGGTCACATTATATACCTGGAACACTGTTCTCTCCTTCCACCCTCTGTCGGCCCCATTGAAGGCTGAAGGGCCGCTCTTTTACGGCCCTCCAGCTCCTTCATGATGTCCATCACTGTTCTTCAAACCACCATTAGTTCATTCTCCTCATTAACCAAGGATGAAGTCTCTGTAGTCTTCTCACCATCTCACAGTACGACCTGCCCGTCACTATATTCCACTCCCTTCTCCTAATACCCTATTATTTTCATCCTCATCCACATCAGAGCTGCCTTTATTTTAAATATTTAATTTATCTTTTTAATGCACTGCTTTATTTCCATATATCTTTGATTATATTGCTGTACTTGTAGTTTTCTTTAGCCTACATGACTATCAGTAACCTAGTAAAAGTATATTGTAAAATTTTACTCTCTGTCAGGGTAGGGCTGGAAATTTTTAGCCCGGGGGGCAAGACTTGACTCAGCAACCTATTAGGGACATTTTAAGGTAAACTAAATACTGGTGGCCCAGTGACCCAGCCCAAGGTAGACCACTATTGGTACCCCCTCCTGTCCCCCAGTTCAACCAGGCCCTGCACTCAATATCTCTGAGATGGCGAAAGTTTTCGGTTATTTTGTGGGGTTCAATAGCCCTGGTGTCATGTAAATTCAGGAAAGCTTTTAACCAATATATGCACAGTCTCCAGTCTTTGCATCTCATTTCATACTGTAAAATTCAGTCTCAGTTTTGCAGTTTTTCATCTCCTGCAGCAATCAGGAATGCCCATGGTGTGCCGAAGTCCACCAATCCTCCTATGCAAAATGTAGTCATTATATACATGTATATATAGATATAAGTGTGCAGTCTGCAAATAGACTTTAGCGACACATGCAATATGTGATTCACTCCTCTCCCAATCATAAATTACTCTCTCTGGGGTAGATTAATCATGCCTTCCATAAAGGAAAAGTGGAGGTGTTGCCCATAGCTACCAATCAGATTCAAGCTATTATTGTCTAGATTGCACTAGATAAATGAGAGCTAGAATCTGGTTGGTTGCTATGGGCAACACCTCCACTTTTCCTTTTCCTCTTTCTGATATGGTTACGCTTTGTGCTACCTTTCTTTTTCTCCCTCTCCACTTTAGATAATATATCTTACTTGCTATTCTTAGAATAGAAAAATAAAATGAGTTTTTTCTGAAACAAAATTCTGACATATCACTTATAATTTAACAACCTGGTCTTTTGTGTGACTTGTCACATCATGTGTAAACGATCAGCCTCTGAGGGTCAATTGTTAACCTGTAAGTGAAGAAATATCAAGCCACAAAGCATTAAATACTTTGCAGAGATCATTGTTGTAACTGAACATGCCGGCATGAACTAACAATTTGCTTCAAATCAATATAAATGACATACACCAGTGATGCACTAAAGGTGGTAGTTAGTTCACTGTTACCTTAAAGGGAAAATATCATTTAAAAATAAAAAACAAACTAATAATAGTGTTATCACGGCAAAATAAGACATTTATCAGTTTGGTCATCATTTACTATTACAAATATTACTAAACAAATATATAAATCAGACTTTGGTATAAACTCCTATAACTTACAGTATGAATATTGACTGTAGAACTCTGACTAAGCTGTTGCTGGGGACGGACATAAAATCTTACACCAGTTACTGCCTTGTCAAAATTCCAAAGCTTGGTATGTTGCATGCACAGAATCTATGAATTTATAGGAAAGTGTAAATTATGTGATTAATTCCAGTCTACTAAATAATGATTAAATTAAAAATGTATAATTTTGCTGCAATAAAATTGCTATTATTTTTTTAAACTTGTATTAACTACC
The DNA here is from genome assembly GCF_038048845.1 of Mixophyes fleayi. Classification (NCBI taxonomy): domain Eukaryota; kingdom Metazoa; phylum Chordata; class Amphibia; order Anura; family Limnodynastidae; genus Mixophyes; species Mixophyes fleayi. The sequence goes on along the minus strand of NC_134412.1, from coordinate 83,463,554 downwards.
CTTTAAGGTGAAGTGTATGTATGCAACTGTTATGATGATTTGTAGAGTATGTCTACACCAATCTATTTTTACATACTGTACTCTTCATACCAGATCTGTCCCTCAATTTTGAATTTTGTACGCGTCACTGCCTGGAAAATGCAAAAGTCGAAGAGACCCAGGAATGGTTCACATCATTCTATTTGCTGAATCTTGGCACTCGAAGTGTACAGATATGGTATAAAAAATTATATATATTACACTAGGATGGACATACCCTTTAAAAATAGCTAGTCAATATTTTATGTGTATAAAAATCAGGTCTAGATCAGGGGTAGACAATGTTTTCATCTTCAGGTGCCAGCTTTTGAACATTACAAGCCAAAAAATATCCAGTGTACCACCACCATTACAACTGTATACAAACTTTTGCAAAAGTAAGAGATGAAGGCTAAACATTTTAGTGGCTTCCTTGTTCTCCCTTTATTGAAGCTAGTTTGCTTAGGTTAGGTTGATAAGAGTTACCAATGCCTAATCTAGATTATGATATCTCACTTATAATATACAACTATAAGCCATGTATCTTCTGATTTAGTAGCCAGATCTTACGGTCTTATGGATTTCTTTCATCGGTTTGTTTGTTACAATACTTCCATTATTTTGGTAAACCAGTAAACCATATTTTTTTTTCAAAATTCATTGGCTGTTCTCTATTTTCTATTCTAAATCATTAATTCCATTTATAAACGTGTTTAATGTTCCTAAAATATCTTTTTGTATATGCATACAGAACCGATTTCTTACACCACCGGGCACAGGTGTTGGGAAGAGCCCTTTTTCCTAGGCAGATGGAGGTAGGGGGTCTGCATTTTTTTGTGGACCCGATTCCCCAAGGGTATTCAGTACTGTGCTGAACAGGCTGAGGCTGAATCACATTATATTGGAGTATATTCCACGCTATGGGGTTGCCTGTCACATGGTGACAGTCCTCGCCTCTATTAGACTAATGTTGGTTGCGTTTTTTGGAGGGGGGTACCCCATGCTGTTTGTCAACCTGAAATTTTTGCAACAAGTCCAGGCTATGAGCACTGGGACTTGGATCACTTTTGGGCAGCTGGTCCACATCATTTTTATAAAAAAATATATTTCTTTCTTTTTTTTATGCTACACATAAAATGCAAGTCATCATCATCAACTTGAAGATGATTACTGGCATTTCTACTGCTTCATGATGAACTTAGAGCATATCATACACTTAAAGGATGGGTACTTTGTCTCCGGCACTGAATGAACTGCCGCCTGCACCTCGAACAGGTGCGCAGAAGTGTAACGCAGAAGAAGCACCAGGCCGTCTCCAAGCCACAAGCAACAGACCCTGACCCACTCCGAAGGCCGCACGCCTCCCACAGTGGAGGTAGATTCGAACTACTGAACATCCAACTGCTCTTTTAAGAGCAAAAAAGCTGTAGACTAAACTGTGTTCTCCACAACAGATTGCCCTTGTCAAGGCTCCATCACTAAAAAATATATAGTGAGCCCCATTTAGAATTTTCCGCACAGCCATCTGAGCTGTGCTAGTTGAGCTAATCATTTGTCCCACTCCTCTACTTTTCTTTACCATTGCCACTTCCTTTACTTTTTTCTTTGTACTTTTCCATCTAGCCCTCTCATCCGTTACTGCCCGCATCCCAAAGCCACCACACTAGCCGTTTTCCTCCACAGCTACCCACAGCACCTTCACCACCCCAGGTGCCTGCTCTACAGCGCCTTCCTGTAACTTTCACTCGCCCATACCCCCTTTTTATTTCATTACTGAATCCATACACTTTCCTGCTACTATTTTCACTTCCACATCTCCCTGCCAATCCGCACGATCCCTTCCAACATCACCTCATTCCCTCCCATAAACCTCTCTGCCGGACCAAATGTTTACACATCTCATCATCTCCCACCTTTGACCCTTATCAAACAGGACTGCTACTACCAAGAATCACACTAAAATCACCTGTGAGAAGGAAAAACTACCAGCAACACTTCATGCCCCAACCAATATATACAACAAGGCACCATCAAGGCACAGTATATACAACAGAAGCTTTTTACAACCTCCTCCTCTCATTTCTCCTGCAAAAATTGAATTTATGTTCATGCAGCAAACTCATTTAACAATTGTTATCTTTTTAGAGCAGAGTGGCGACCAGCTAGATTTCTGGGGCCCCTACTCAAACTTTGCTATAGGGCCCAACCATGCGGAGTTCCAAACTTGCCCCCAATGACAAAACTGGTGTGGCCGAACAGCGTGGATGTGGCTTGTCTGGTGAAATGTATGAATAACTGTTATTCCAAAGAACTATCATTAAATACCACACAGTCCCAACTGGTGAGTTTTCAATGCACCACTTCGGTTAGGGTGTAGAAAAAGAGAACGGGTAACGAGCAGTTCAGAAATAGACAAGAATTAGGATGCATTTCATATATAACAGAATAAGGACAGATACTGAGAATTGAATCTAGTATAATGAGTCAAGGTACTGTGCAGACGTCTTTACATACAGAACATGAAACATGCACAGTCAAACACACCTCTTATTAAACAGAAATCCTTTCACATAAAGCTTGCTCAGTCCATAAAAGGAACCTGTTACTTTTCTTTTTAGGTTCCATAGAGGACAGTTACAGTTATCAAATCTTATTAAGGACAAGGGTAACTGAGCAGATTTTCAAAGCTGTGTTCACCCCTCTGTGCTCGCATCACTAAGACAACCAAGTTTTGATATCATTGTGTCATAATGTTACCTGTTACCCGTTCCTGCACTCTCCTTTTATTGACAGCGCGCTGACTGACAGTGTTGGCGTCACGTGACCGCAGCCGGATGGTAGGGAAGTCAAATCCCCTTTACTTTGTTAACTTGCTCTGACACTGTAGCAGTGTCAGAGCAACAAGATACCTAGTGTCACGATCACACAGGTGAATAGGATGATGCCTACGTGCTGGGATTTGCGCTGCTGTGCCTGGAGGTGCGGAGTCTATTGCGCTCCTGGTCTTCACCAGTGACCCCTGCAAGTAGATTTTGGAGTTCACCGCTAAGGACATGCAGGTTGCGGTTCTCCAGAACAGCTTCCAGCAAAGTAAAGGTGGAGAGAGTTCAGACAGTCCAGCTCAAAGCATATGCGGGATGCATAGTGCCAAAACGAGGTCCAGAAGAGAGAACAACGAGCCAAGGGTCAGATACGTTCATGCAGAGTCCAAGGATGATCCAAACTAATATTTCTTTTATCTTTTTGGATTCATTGTTTATTTCAGGATACTCCTCCAGTCTGTTGCTCCTCTAGAATCTGCATCTGAATAACCTGCACATTTGGCAACAATATTTTCTTTAGCATTATATTAACATTTAAATCCACCATTTATTCACTGTTCATAATTTTCAATACTTGACTTTGTCATTGATAGTATTGGCTGTACACAGGGCTTTGGGCTAGGTGCCATGCATGCCATCCTTTAGACCGGGTACCCACTTAAGCCAGCCATCCACTTGTTCCCCACATGTAGTCCTCCAATGTGACTGCTTGCCCTGCCTGCCAGCCATCCTCTGTGCTAGACTTCCTCCTGATGCAGAATACCATTGTGCCAGCTTGTCCCAAATGCCAGCATACCATTGTGCCAGTTTGTCCCAAATGCCAGCATTCCACTCTTTCAGATTAACCCCAAGTGCCAACAATCCTGTGTGCCAGACTACCTCCACATGACAGTCATCAATTTTGACAGAGTGCCCCCATTTGCTAAACATCCACGGCGCCAGAATGCCACCACATGCCAGTCATTCACTGTACCAGGTTGCCTTGTGCTCACAGCTAACAAGGATTAGAAATAGGCCATTATACTGAGCCAGCCAACAAGGAGCCCTATGTGACCGGCTACATTCTCCTGAATCTTGGTTCAGACAACAAAATGACTCTACTGTGTATATACAACAAGGGTTTTTTTGGCAGTTTGTCAAACAGCAGCTTAGTAAATTTGTCTGTTTGCATTTTGATCGTGTTAAAAATCGTGACAGCGATCTGTAAAGTGGTTGTTTGTAAAATTGTGGTTTTCAGCCCTTCAACTGGCGGTTTGACCTTTAGTAGATCCAGCGGACAAACCTGCGACACTGGAGGTTTCATCAAACCGCCGGTTAGTAAATCTAGCCCATACAGATCTGTCTCTATCACACAAAGTTCTACATAACGACATGCTCTAAAATAAAGATATGTCACTGACACTATTTCTATTTATAATTCTCCCCGAGCTCACAGAAAGCCGTCTGTAGCTATTTATTATACATCTCACTGGTTGCCAATAACAACACGCAGACATTTTTCGTTTTTCAAATTCTGTTCACTTCCAAGTATAATTATTCTTAATCATACATAGAACAGAATAGTTCCCAAATTGAACACAAAAATAAAAAAAAGATCCTGGATAAAAATGAGAAAATGAAAACACTTATATAAATGAGGATGTGGTGTGTATTTAAAACAATGTCTCCACTAGCCGTTTAGATCATCCAGTATAAACACTTGAAGCAGCTTACATAACAACATGGACTTAAGCAAGTATTTGACATCACTGTACAGGAGAAACTGTGTATTACTGAGTAGAAAAATATATCTGAAATAACTGAAATTATATGTATATGTTTTGTTTTATATTAACTTTGACACTTGGGGAAACTGTTGCACTCGACTAATTTTCCTGTGTGTCTGTGATTTTTGAACTTTTAATATACATGACTAACAAGCTAGCAAACACTCTAATATAAATATAAACTGACATATACTTGCTAATAGCTGGGCATGTGTATTGCAGACCGTAAAATAACAGAATTGTTACAACAACAATAGTACCAGCATTTAAATTATGTGTTTGCTATACCAGATTTGGGGAACTAGATTTGTGTTCTGAGCAGTTACGACTCTGAGTAGCACTTCACTGTGGGCGGCCCAATTGGAAGAGAGCCGTCTTTGTGGTCCCTTCGGCTGCTCTGGCGGATCTTTTACGGCATTGCTAAGTCCTGTTGTTTCGGTCAAAAAATTAGTGCGCACACTGTGGTATATTTACTAAACTGCGAGTTTGAAAAAGTGAAGATGTTGCCTATAGCAACCAATCAGATTCTAGTTATCATTTATTTAGTACATTGTACAAAATGACAGCTAGAATCTGATTGGTTGCTATTGGAGATGCTCACTGACCCCCGTGAACTGGTTTTGGTTTTGGATCTGGATTAGCTTCGTGTTTTGGTTTTGGCAAAAACCGCCCTAGTGTGTTTTGGTTTTGGTTTTGGATTTTTAAGAAAAATCCTATAATATGCTAAAATCACATATTTTTGCTCTTTTTTTGTTCCTACATTATTATTAACCTCAATAACACTAATTTCAAGTCATTTGCAGTCAATTTTGACAACCTCACAGATCACAATATTATTTTCATACACTTTCGGACAAATACTGCAGCGACCTGGCTGGATGGTAAGCGACAGAGTAATGACACAAACACACGGCAGTTCCTAGCACATCTAGGACATATTGGCACACAGCAGTGGCAGAAAAGAAAAATGATGCAAGATGGAATTGTCCTTGGGCCCGCCCTCCCTCCCACCGCTATGTTGGATCTTAAAAAGGAATCCAAAAATCGCGAGATCCAAGTTCCAACGACGTAACGATGACGTTTTGCCTCGTTTTTAATTCCGAGGGTGCGAACACACCCTAAGTTCGGATGTGTTCGGTTCATCTTCACTCTTTCAAACCCGCAGTTTGGTAAATATACCCCACAGTCTCTATAGACTGACCACATTTTCCAACATGCCTGATAATGATCAGGTTCAAACTGATTATTATCATGCATTGCAATTGTATTTTGGAACAATTGAATTATATGGTTGGCAATATTGCAGAACTTGTGGGCAACTGAAAATCTTTTACGTAAAAACCACCTGAGAGCATTTCGTGATTACATGTCATGGTAGTAGTACACCTTTCCGTATTGCATTAACTAGTCTGTTTGTTATTTAAAACTTTTTATTTATAACACCAGAGAAATATTACAAGTCATGAAGCCCGTTAAATATAGAAAAGGCCAGTTATACAGGTCATTTTATACTAGAATGTGAATGAATTATACGAAAACAGAAAGGGCCTAAGTCATTAAGGAGCGCAAAGCAAAAAAAAAGGAGTAAGTTTGCTCACAGCCAGGGAGGGGTGAACCCAGCAAGAGAGCACACTGGTGGGTGGGAAATGTTGGAGAATAGTGGGGGGTGAGGGGTAGTAATCATAGCAACTCTGTGAGACCAGTTAGGGTGGACCACATGAAAACAACACATGTAACCGTACATAGGAACCAAGTAACAAAATAGCTGACTGGGAAAATGTAGGAGTTATAATGGGCCTGGGGGGAGGGGGGTGTATTGTTATATAAATGCCAGGAATACGGCACTTTATGAAAGTTAAGCTGGGTACACACTGAAGAATTTTCCGACTGACATGCTATCTCAAGCGATTGTACCTATGAAGATCTGATCAATCTGGCGATTCATACATACACACTGACATGATTTACCTTCAGATCTGTGCTCTTCATCTGGTCCTTTAGTCTTCAGAGAATGACAACACAATATTCATTCATTCGTTATTGTCACATTGTCACACTGATTAAAACCGCCTTGTTATAACTATCCACATGTCCTAACGAATTTCGTTAGCTTCTGTGACTCTGAAACGAAATTATCTGTCTCAGAATGAACGAATGAATTGTTCCTTCTACAGCGCTCTATACATTTATTCACTCTGACATTCATCGCTAACATCGGCTGAAAAGAGCCCGACTCTGTAAACTCTATGGAGATCGTCAGCATGAGTCCATACACACTGCATGATCATTAGGTGATCGATCGGAAAATATTGAACTGTACGAACAACCAAATGAGGCGACAGTCGACCATTTGGGCAGACTTTCGATCAACGTGTCACGACACACACTGACCCGACTTTCGAAAGATCGGTCGTATGTCGGCTGGTTGAGCCGATTATCAGAATATGTCTCCGCAAAGGAAAAATGGACCTAGGTGTACAGAAAAGCTAAAAATACTGAAGTGAAAAATGTAACTTCTTTCCACTTTAGAGCCACCTCGTTCATTCAATAGAAATATTTCATCTTTCTGTAAAAAATACTGCTTGGTTTAGTTTCACTTATAGCTTAAATTAGTCACTAAAGTAAGGGGCTATCAGGACTATCTTTATCACATATGGAATTTTTGTGTGTTTGAAGGTTTGTTTTTTAATGGTCAAAGTTGTCTAGAAATGCGCTTTGCGGATGTGCAGCTAGAGGGCGCAAGATGTATGCTACAATAAGTGTAGGAAAAGTCCTGTCAGCTCAATCAAGTTTTTTTGCGGAAAAGGTTGTGCACTCCTCCACGCAGCAGGGAACGCCCCTAAAATGTGCCCACCCCAAGACATTTCATCATCATCAACTATTTATACAGAACCACTAATTCTGCAGCGCTGTACAGAGAACTCACATCAGTGCCTGCCCCATTGGAGCTTACAGTCTAAATTCCCTAACATATACACACACAGACAGAGAGAGAGAGAGAATAGGGTAAATTTTTGATAGCAGCCAATTAACCTACCAGTATGTTTTTGGAGTGTGGGAGGAAACCGGAGCACCCGGAGGAAACTCATGCAAACACGGGGAGAACATACAAACTCCAGACAGATAAGGCCATGGTCGAACTCATGACACCAGTACTGTGAGGCAGAAGTGCTAACCACTGAGCCACCATGTTACTCCTATGCATCTTTTGGTTCTAGTTTATCTAACATTTATCTAGTTTCAATAATCTTGCTCTGCAACATGAAATCTCGATTTTGCTCTGCTCTGCAGAGTTAAGAGTGCTGGTGAGCCAGCTCCGCTCAACACTCCTCCCACTGACCTGTGTGAACTTGCGCTGCAAAAGCCGCCGTATTACTCCTCAAGCCTAAAGTTTATGGCAAAAAGTCTAGGTGCGTGTGCGCTAATCAAAGCGCACTGCTCTTCCAAATAGGATTGTGCTGCACCTATGCCATTTTGTTCTTTTTAAATGACATCTGTGTTTAGGTGACAAGTATGCTCCAAGAGGTCTATATCTTACTTTTTTATGTGCTACAAAATGTAATTTTTAACATTTGCAACAAAAAAAAAATAGTGTTTTTTTCTGAGCACATGAAAGGATTTCAGAAATGTAGCAACTCTATAGAAGATCAATCTGTAACTTTCAAGTTTATAAAATTTGGGAATAAAGACCACACTGTCTTTCATAAACTTTTTTAATGGAATATTTAAAGTAGGTTAGCAGCTATGCTTAAGTCCAGAAGAGACAAAGTGTAATCAATCATTTCTGTCAGCCAAAGATATGCAGTAATTCAATATTATCTACAATGTTAGCCAAAGTGATTTGCAATTCTGAGCCTAACATAAAAGTTGATGGGAGTTAGTGAAACAGAATAATAAAGCACCAGAGATGCTTCTTAGCATTTTGGAATTTTTAAACTACTGAAACTATTTTGGAGTTTATAGCAGAAATAAACACAGCTCCATGTATTACAAGAAAAGCATGAAATAGAAAGAAACATCATCATCATCAGAAGCAGCAGCTATTTATATAGCGCCACTGATTCCGCAGAGCTGTACAGAGAACTCATTCACATCAGTCCCTGCTCCATTGGAGCTTACAGTCTAAATTCTCTGACATACACAGACACACAGACTAGGGTCAATTTGATAGAAGCCAATTAACGGGTGTGGTACGGAATAATGATGCTGATTATCCCAACAACACTTACCTCGACATCTTCACATCGAAAGGGCTCCATCCCGACGAGGCTCGATGGCGACTGATCTGGCAACCGACTGGAAGCAATCGTGTTGAATTAAGAAGCCGCCACAACTTGATGACATCACTTACAAAAAAAAAGGGGGGGGCGGGAACTAATTACCCGGGCCCGGGCATGTCAGGGGGGCCCCGGCCCGGGCCCTCACGCTGACGATTTTTTTTAAAAAAAATAATTATTTTTTCAAAACTAATTTTTTTTCTTTTCTTTTTTTTTTTTTCCCGCCGGGGGGGCTGGCTCGGTCGTTGGTGGGGGGAGCAGGGTAGTTAAAACAAAAACAAACCCATACTCACGTGATTGCGGTGCCGGCATCCCTCCTCTATGCTGCTCTGTGCTCCATTGCTCCAGACTGACTGAATGCCGGGTGTGACATCATCATGGATGTCAGGGGGGGGTTTAAAAAAATGGGGGGGGGGGCAGCATGACACAGAGGCGTTAAAAAACGAGGGACAAGCAGCATGACACAGAGGGGTTAAAGAAAAGAGGGACAAGACAAGCAGCATGGCACAGGGGGTTAAAGAAAGGAAGGAGAAATGCAGAGATGCACAGGGGGTTAAAGAAAAGAGGGACAAGCAGCATGGCACGGGGGTTTAAAAAAAGGGGGACAAGCAGCATGGCACAGGGGGTTAAAGAAAAGAGGGACAAGCAGCATGGCACAGGGGGTTAAAGAAAGGAGGGACAAGCAGCATGGCACAGGGGGTTAAAGAAAAGAGGGACAAGCAGCATGGCACAGGGGGTTAAAAAAAGGGGCAAATGCAGCATGGAGGGCGCAGTGTGATCATAAGGGGGCATAGCGTGGTGATGATAAAGGGGTACAGTAATGTGTGTGTGATGGCACAGAGCTTTTGGTAATGTAGTGTGTGTGAGGTAGATGGTGGCTAATTAATGGCTGCTATTTTGTTTGCGGGGTAATTGGAATACTATTTTAATGTTGGGGCTGGAGGAAGGCCTAATTATTAATCATGGATGTTATTGATTTAACGGTGGGGCTGGCTGTAATTTTCTAAATGTAGCCAACAAGCCGCAACTAAAGAAATCTGCAGCCACATGTGGTAAAAGTGAGAAGAACAGGTAGGACAGAGCAGCATAGTGTGTGAAATGTTGTGATTCCAGTAGGGACAATGCCAATGTTTGGTGAGTGTTTGGTGAGCCCAGTGGGCGCAGGCCAAGACTGAACTCTTTCTGTACACACTGCATTCTTCCTATACTACACAAGGGTGCTAGATGTCCTGAAAGTCAGGAGTAATTGGACATATGTCACGCTCCGGGGAATTCATGACCTAGTGATTTTATTATGTTAGCCACACCCATAAAAAAAATTGCGCCCCATAAATTTGTTGTACTGGGGCCCTGAACTCCTCTTGGCAGCCCTGTCAATAGGGCCATACATTACCCTTAATCTCAGCAATATGAGATTACAGCTTGTGATTGGTACTTGTGATCACACCCTCCATCGCTGTGATTTAAAGTTGGTTACCTTATTTGAACATGTTGCAGCCCCCCGGGGCTCAGTCTAAGGGGAGGGGCTGCCTTAGTAAAATATTTTTCCTAGGCGGTAGTGCAGCTTTACAGACATAGGTGAGAAAAGGGGACTGTTTTAGGAAAACCAGAGCACACGAATACCCCAGCACTGACAATTGCAAACCTGGCAACAGTCCCAATTTTGAGTGGACAGCTCAAATCTTGGGCCACAAAGTAGGTGGGGCTTAACAGAAAAGGGAGTGCGGTTTCACCCAAATTTGCCCATTTGTGGTTGGAGTTTGGACTGAATGGGGGTGGGGCTTATGACGGGAGGTGTGTAGTTGGAAAAGAAGAGGTTTGCCAGGTTTGGTCACAAGAGTGGAAAACTCAAATTTCTGTGCAATATGTGTATAGTTCTTGTGATTGTGACTCCTGGATGAACAGAAGCTGCAGTCACTCCAATTTTCTACACACCCTCATCCCAATTTCTTAGTTACAATAAAAAAAAAAACTCCTACCTCTTATGATTTCCTCCGGAGAATGTCCTGAAATGAGTTGTCCCCAACCCCCCTCCCACATATCAGTCCTATTTTCCTGATTCTGTTTTAAAAATGTAACATGTTTATAAATGAATTTTTATTTTTTTTAGATAATTCATAACCAAATGCACTTATTATTTTGTCACGAGCCGTGGCTCCGCTTCTGAACGCCGCAGCTAGTTCATGTCTGCCTTTGACGTCCCGGCTGTCACCATGAGGACCGGGAAGCCACTTTGGCCCACACGTCCCGGCTGTCACCATGGCAACAGCCGGGACGCTTCTTTCCTTCACCGCCTCGACCCTGCTAATCTGACAGCTGGGCGAGTGCGCAATCAGGGGCCAATTCATTAACACCTGCTGGGCTGATTTGTGCATGTGTGGAGGCTTTGTTTTGATTGGCTCATCTGTGTATAAAAAGCAGGAAGACCCTTGGCTTGTTTTTCTAGACTGATTCTTTGCCTGTTACCCTGACCTCTGGTACGTTTCTGGACTCTTGTTTGCTGCCAGCCCTGACATCTGACTTGTTCCTGGCCACGGTACCTAATTCGGATCTGAGACCTTAGCCTGTTTCCTGACTATTCTTCTTCAATATACCGCTACTCAGCACTATGGCACGTTTCATAAACGTGTACTACTCTGAGTATAAGATCTGGGGGTAAATGTATTAACCTCCGGATTGTTGAACTCCCGCAAGTTTACCGTCTTCAGCACTTAGATTTAAAGCGGCGCTGCCACGTAAAGGGAAGTTTCCCTTTACGTGGCAGCGCCGCTTTAAATTTAAGTGCTGAAGACGGTAAACTTGCGGGAGTTCAACAATCCGGAGGTTAATACATTTACCCCCTGGTGGCATCTGAGTATCTGTGAGCACGTCAAGGTGGCTGCTATAGGTTAAGACCTCTACATCTTGTTCTACAAGTTTTTGATAGTACTGATAGCCATAACATATTTTCTGTTTACAAACATGAATTTGGCATGTTTTTGTAATTGTCTATTTGCTTTGAATTTGTCACTTCAAATATGTGTTTGCATTTAATTACGATAAAACAATAAAAAACATGTATTTCAGAACAAGTTTCTAAAAAAAACCAAAACATTTTTGTGTGCTTTTTCCCCTCACAAACAAGACACCAGTGAAACCAACTGGACTTAGAATTAAATATCGTACCTGAGGGTATAACGTCTGTAATTTTTTCTGGTTGTTATTTTGTTACAAGCTTTAAAAAAAACATCAAAATAATACTGTATTGTATAGTAAATTTATTCTGCTATTACAGTGAAGAGTTCTCACACTATGCGAGCAGAAGCGACGGAATCCGTAAGCAATTTAATGAATAAGCTAACAGTGCAAATGACTAAGATAGCACCACTTGCTTACAGCCAAAGTGTCCATCAATTCTCTGGCACATTTCAAATGAAGAGAGATATTTCACTTTTTTCCCCCAATACATTCCAGCCACAGCACATAATGCACAACCACTTCCTGGGGTATTAATAAAAGCTAAAGTAATTATCGCAATACACATGATACTTTTCAATTATATTCAGAATAATTACATTTATTGACTAAGGGGGATTAGAGTAAAGATGGAGCAGATTGCAACATGGTTTAAGGCTTAAATTGATAAGGATTACTTAGAATATCTGTACCATATTATGACATATTTCTGATCAGTTTATTTGTGAAAAATTCTGGATATGTGTGTTATGGGTGAAAAATGTACTATAGTGTACAGATAATTACAATGAAGATTGCTCCATTGGCATATTAGCAGTAAAACTCAATGGGGGGGATTCATTTGACTGCGTTACTACGGTAATAGTGCGTATTATTACCGTTACTACGGTAATAGTGCGCATTATTACAGTTACTACGGTAATAGCGCGCATTATTATCGTTACTATGGTAATAGAGTGCTTTATTACCGTTACTACGGTAATAGTGCTTATTATTACCATTAGTATGGTTATTTCAACGCTGAATTTTGCTTGCAGCTCTGAAAGCTGAAATCCCTGTTAAAATTACCATACTTACGGTAATAGTGCGCAGGTTACGTTGCTCGCACGAGTAACGCGGTCAACTGAATTCCCCCCAACAAGTTTAGATTCTTGTGATTTAAAGTTCATATTTTCTACTATCTTGCATATTTGTGCTGAACACTTTAAAATAATAATAAATATAGGCATGTTCAGCTACTAATGGGGGTAATTTTCATGAGAATCTGATTCTATATATTGGTATGTGTCTTGCAAAATACTTTGGAAGGTCTGTAAATACAAAAGTTTGGTGGAACTATCACACACAAAAACACATCATTTGCATATGCACTTCTCTACCCTTCTTGTGAAATGCCACATAACATTTTTGATATTGCTTATTACACCTGTATATATATATATATATATATATATATGTATGGTATATATATATATATATATATATATATATATATATATGTATGGTATATATACATTGTGACAGAAGTTCTGGAAAAGAAGTGAAAGGCAGGTACATAACTCCTAAATTCCTGTCATTTCTATTTTAAAACACCAGGGAGATTGTTTGTGTCTGAGAAAAAGTTCTCAAAGTGTTCCTCAGCTGTAGGAAAATATGGTAAGGGTCCCTGGTGTTATGTATGGATAGAGAGAAGGATGGGCTCCATACAGAAGGCCCAGTCCAGGTGTTCTGGTCTGCCAGTATCACAGCAGACTAATCAGGGGTTGCACCTGCAGGTTGTTGTTAAAAGGCAGCTAGGCAGCTCAGTAAGTGTCTCACTGTTTAGAGAAGAGGTCAGATGGCTCCTGAGAGAGGATGTGAATTTGATTTGTAAATTGTTTGTTTTGGTTAAGTGAGGGACACTAGTCTTCTCACTCTACAGAGGGAATATCTCTGAATTAGTTAGTAGCCAGACAGCAAGGATTTTGTTTGCAAGCTGGTGAATAAAACTAGCTGAGACTATTGAACCTGAAGCACTGGGCTTGTGTGATTTATGTGGCTGAAGTACCACAGTCTATATCTATCTATCTATCTATCCATATGTGTGTGTGTGTATATATATATATATATATATATATATATATATATATATATATATATATATATATATATATATATATATATACATACACACACACACCCCTGTGCAAAAGTTTTAGGCAGGTGTGGAAAAATGCTGCAAAGTAAGAATGCTTTCAAAACTAGAAGTGTTAATAGTTTTTTAATAATTAACAAAATGCAAAGTGAATGGTCAGATATCTAAATCAAATCAATATTTGGTGTGACCACCCTTTGCTGTCAAAACAGCACCAATTCTTCTGGGTACACTTGCACACAGTTTTTGAATTCACTCAGAGCACTAAGCACAGATCCTCTGTGGATGTAGGCTTGCTAAAATCCTTCTGTCTCTTCATGTAATCCCAAACAGACTCGGTGATGATGAGATCAGGGCTCTGTGGGGGCCATATCATCATTTCCAGGACTCCTTGTTCTTCTTTAGACTAAAGATGGTTCTTAATGACATTGGTTGAATGTCTGGGGTCCTTGTCCTGCTGCAGAATAAATTTGGAGACGATTAGACGCCTCCCTGATGGTACTGCATGATGGATAAGTACCTGCCTGTATTTCTCAGAATTAAAGACAACATTGCTTTGCATCTTTTGGACAATATTTCTTGACTATGGGTGAGGATGGACAACAGTGAACCACTGAACATTGTGGGGGTTATTTTTTTGTGGGGGGGGGGGGGTGTTACTGTGAGGTCACATGTTAATCAATGGGGACATTATAAAGAGATGAAGAAAGCACAGAGGTTAAGATCTATGCGTCTTTATATGTAGTCTGTCTGTGACATGATCCCCCACTGTACAGTGCTACATCATATGTGGCCCCTTTATTAACAAAGAGAAAGGTTAATCATGCATCAGGTGCAGTTGTGTAAAGATATTAGCTCACCTAGTTATTAGAAAGTTTGTATCCTCTTGCAGAAAGTTGTCAAAAAAAACATACTGAAGCCTCTTCAATCCACGACACACATTCTGTGTCTCTCTACATGCTGGGGGACATGAATCCTGCATGGACTAATTAACAATACCTACTTACAACAAGCAGAAAAAAAAATAGTTTTCCTATGTAATTAGCTATTAAAGTACCCCACTGTAATTAAAAAAAAAATGTACTCCTGGCTCATGCAGACATTTTCATGTCATCTTACGAAGAGATTTTCACGAAATAAATCTGAAAAAATAATACGCCTCTAGCTTTTATAGCCGATTCTGAGAACCTGTGAATAGATTGGAGCAGATTTGCCAGATGTTTGTCTCACATTTCCCTTCAAGCTATTTAGAAAGTGAAATCTTGTTTTTTTTCACCCAGATTTTACCTGCTTATTATTATCTTTCAGACTTGCATCTCGGTGCTGTTGAGAGTAAATTTTAATATACAATTATAAGTGTATTTGCGTGAAAAGTAATACAAATGTGGGGATAAACTTCCTACCGTAAATCAAAAGCAAAAATCAAAACTAAAATAATACTACCAAAAGTTTTGTTTTTTCAAATAAAAATGTTCATTGTATAGGTATATTTGCACTGAAACATATGTCTGTTTTCTTTTAAAATGGTTAATGATTTTGATTTAAGAAACCATAGTAAAGAATTCTCCCATGTGCTGCACAATTGTCGAATTTCCATGGAGTGGTGAAATGATTTAATATTAGCACAGGGCCATCTTTTCCATTGGGCACGAGGGGCACGATGGGCAGGTGCCCGGGGGCCCCATAGGCAGGGCTCTTAATTAGAATAATCCTGCAAAAGAAAAACCTGCAAAAAAAAACCTTCAAGGGTCACTGAGCAAGTACATCTATATCTGTATCTGTATCTCTCTCTCTCTCTCTCTCTCTATCTAAATCTATATCTATATCTATATCTATATCTATATATGGGCCCCGGTGCACTGCTTTGCCCGGGGGCCCATAATGTTGTTAAGATGGCCCTGTATTAGCAATGAAAACAGGCACAGTGGTGGTCAGAGCTTATCCTTACTCAGGGGCAAACGCAAGATTTGTAGAGGGGGGTTTCCACACCACACCACCAGTGGGCATGACCAGCATGTATGGGGGCGTGGCTATAATATTAGACAGGGTTTGGCTGCTCTCCAACTCTTCCTATCCCCATAATATACATGGGCAATGCTGCGTGGACTACTGTTAGGTGCACGCAGCTCTCCCTTTTCAAGCAGAGCTGTGTGAAGCAGGAGCAGGGTCCAGCCACCTCAATTATACAGTGCCCCAGGCTTGGAGGGAGGTTTTCCAGGGACTAGGAAACCCCCCCTCGGTTTGCCTATACTTACTGGTGTGTAAATATATATAAATTGAGGACAATACAAATTTGAGATACTGGTTTATATTTTGATCAAAACATTTAATATACCAACACTTTTTGTCAAATTGTAACTAGGGATGTTCACTGAACCACGTGTTTTGGTTCTAGATCTGTATTAACTTTGTGTTTTGGTTTGGGCAAAACCGGCCTCACATGTTATGGTTTTGGACTTGTATTTTTTTTAAAAAAAGTGCTAAAATCACATAATTTGGTTCTTTTGGTTGATCCTACATTACTATTAACATTACTTTCAAGTCATTTACAGTTAATTTTTATCAAGTGACAAGAAAACTGCTACCCCTCATGTTTCTGTGTAAGCAATGGCACTGAGCAATGTCACTGGAGAATGGAGAGTGACAAGAACACTGCTACCTCTGTTTCTGTGTGAGCAATGGCACTGAGCAATGTCACTGGAGAATGGAGAGTGACAAGAACACTGCTACCTCTGTTTCTGTGTGAGCAATGATACTGGACCTCCTGGGGAGGGAGTTACTTATGGAATCCAAATCCTGCGAGATCTGACAATGCAACAATAACGTTTTGCCTCAATTCAGATCCGCGGAAGCGGGAAAGTACTCGGTACTAGGGTTGGCGATGTTCGGGGTGGGGGGGGGGCGTCGGTTTTCGGAAAATTGAGCCTGAGCATCTCTAATTGTAATCTCTAATTCGAGTGTTGCCAATTGCTTTGATGGCTCCTCTTTTATGTTCTGAATGGCAAGATAGCTCAAACAGCTATATTTAAGCTATCAAGCCAATCAGAAGCCAGTACCAAAAAAAAAATAAAAAAGTCCCTTTTTATGATGGTTTTGATGGCGGTACAGCTATTTTCTATGCGCCACAAGCCTTTTGCATTGCAGCCTCAATCCACTCTATAGTAAATGTGGCGGCTAGGAGCACTAAACCACCGGCAATGTGTCTGTTTTAAACCGCCACCAAACACAATTTTTATTAACGCTACCCCATAGTGTTACTTATATTCCTTGCTTCATTTCCCCTAACTGTTGCTATCAAGGCGAGCTTCCCCCCCCCCTTGCTAAAAGGAAAAAAGAAAAAACTAGCTTTCAAACCATTACATCTAATGAGCACAAGTTGTAATCAAAGTTAGCGATTTAATAGTTTATATTTAATAGCCGCTATGCTGTGCACGGTATTGCTTTTTCCCCCTGCCTTTTCTCATTACCGAGTTTGTGTTTTATTAGATGTTGTAGTTAACTTAAACGGCCTTGTTTAATGCCACAAAATAGCCGTTTTTCCTTATTAAAATGAATATAGGACCCGGTCAAGGGAATATCAAAATTACCTTTGATGTGGAAGTTAACACTGTGGTAAATTGAGAGCTTGTATGTGTTATTAAGACGTGTGAAGAAAGAGAGAGAGAGAAACAAAATTGCAAATCCTTTAATACATATCTAAACTTGCCTTCACATGAATGCTTAATTGCTAGATAGTCCGTAATTTAAAGCAATAACAATTAATATATATATTTTTTTCTGGGCAGTTAGTCAATTTTACATGCGGATAGATGAATTCTAGATAGAATTTGATGGCACCGCAGAATAAAAAAATGTTGTCCGTTCCATTTTTTTTATAGTCATGACCTTTGAAAATATGTGCCTCTGGGCTCATGTCTGTTCTACCTTGATGAAGAAAATATAGCCTATAAAAAAGATAAAGACCTATCGGCTTTAAACTATCCATGCTTTAAATGAACTGTATAGCTGGTAAGGAAAAAACAAAATCTCGGAGCCAGTAGGCTTCCAGAAACCAATGTATGGATAATGTTTTATCCATTATAAATTGGATTGTCAATCAGGGTAGGAGAATTTCTCAGCAGACAAATCATTGCTCATTCTTTTTAAGTAATAGACAAAGTTGACATCAAGATGAAATGCTGAGTGTGAGATAATGATTGTTTTCCAGTATAGTCTCTACTGTCGGGAAGGTGAGCGGGAAGTTTGGGTGAAGTACAGTAAATTGCTGCTTCATATAGACAGACAGACAGAGAGACAAGAGATAGATAGATATGAGGTAGAAAGAAAGACAGACATGAGATAGATATAAGATTGATAGAGATGAGAGAGAAGATTATCATCATTTATTTATATAGCGTCACTAATTCCGCAGCTCTGTACAGAGAACTCACTCACATCAGTCCCTGCCCCAATGGAGCTTACAGTCTAAATTCCCTAACACACACACACACACACACACACACACACCTCAATTTGATAGCAGCCAGTTAACCTACCAGTATGTTTTTGGAGTGTGGGAGGAAACCAGAGTACCCAGAGGAAACCCATGCAAACACAGGGAGAATATACAAACTCCACACAATGGTGGGGAATCGAACTCATGACCCCTGCCTCTGTGAGGCAGAAGTGCTAACCGCTAAGCCACCGTGCTGCCAAAAATATGTAGATAGATAGAAAGGTAGATAAGAGAGATAGATAGATAGACAGACATTAGATAGATATATATGAGATAAATAGATATGTAGCTAGGAGATGAATAATTGAAGCTGTTGGTTGTGGTTCAGAGTCTTTTGCATTCACCTGATGCACACTTTATTTTTGGCTTGTTGTATCAGTTTTTTTTATTGTGCTACCCCATGGTAAAATTCTTCTTGTTACGATTGGCTAGGATGTATCTCTAGGCTTTAGTACAGACCTTTTATTATGACTTCTGGCAAGCCTCTGCTCCAGTGAGCTTTAGTGGTGGTTGGCTTTGGGATAATAGTAGGAGTTGTACAACTACAATATGTACCACTCAAGTGTACAGTAAACCTGATGTAAATGCACACAACTGATTGCTGCTTACAACAAGCTGTTATATCAGCTGTCCTGTGAACATTCTCGATCTCAGGACATCCTTAGCTCACTCCGAAAGCCCTGTGATATTTGGGAGATCAATCTGTCCTTATTGACAGCTAAACTCCAAAGGTGGGGGGTGAGAGCTATGTGGAAAAAGGTTTAAAATCTTCTGCCTTAGACAATAACGTGTGCATTTTCATGAGGGGGTCTACCAAGACTGAAATGTCCCATTTTCTCAATTGCGTTCCCTCACACACACACACACACACACGCCAAGTCTTAACTAGTAAGTAGTGACTCTGGTTTTATTTCCTATTTAATTTTTCCTGAAACTTACTTGTGCAACTTAATGTATGTCTTGTTATAAACTTTATTGCAACTAAGCCTTGGAAACATTTTTCAGATTAAATAAATTGTAATCCAAATTTCATCCATGATTCTTTGAACTTACGAAGCCCAGGGAGGCTCATACTACATGTGTACGTGATTTCAGTGTGAAACATCAATAAGTGGTTTTGGTGAACGTAAGAACACCATAATAAATCCTGTGTGGTGGCAGAAAAAGTGTATTGATTGGTAAGTGACTACGGTGACGCCAGTCATGGCTAGCTGTTCCGATTGCTGTATCTGGGAAAGGCTGGGCGCTAGTGACATCAGCTATTGTGCTAAAGATTCAGCTTAATTAATGCAAATCATGCTGTAAATGACTGTACACTGATGCTTTCACAATGTCCAGACCCCAGAAAATCGCTAAAGATGTTGTTGAAATGTTTCATAAATGTTTGATTATCGCATAATTGTTCTAGATGTGAAAATGCAAATGACTGAAAATAGATATAAGATAGAGATCTCTGTTTTCAGAAAGTCACGTTCTTTTCATACTAATTGAATGTCAAGGAAAGGGGACAATATCCATTGTACATAATGTGCATCTTCCATCTACCTGTACTTGTTGTATGTCGCTTACATTGCACTTGTATGGCTGTATTATATGAATTGTAATGGAAATGTCTGTTCTAAGAATGACCAGAGTACATATTACTAAGGTAATACTTTTTAATACTGCAGTGATGCAATCGTAATAGTTAAAGCCTTAACCATAGACAATGGGGAGATGACATGGGAGAAGTCCAAAATGTCTCTGGGCTTGATTCATATAGATAGATATACACATATACACATATACACACATACACACACACACACACACACACACACACACACTATATGGTGTCGAAGTCGTATCATTGGATGAACGAAAGCATATTGGTTTAATATTGTTTTGCTGTGCGATCGCGATTCGTACGCCACGTAACACGTGGCGTGATGTGATCGCACGGTAAAATACGCACGCACACACTCGCATTACTACATTTAGTTAATTATATAATCATATTGGTTTCGTTACACTGTAATTTATGAGCAGATAGCATTTGGTTTATTATTAGTTTATATAATGATTATACATACACTTCAGTGATATATATAGTTCAGGTTGTGGGAAAGGTGGCATGTCTGGTATCATACTGAAACCCTATTCATCAGCAGCTGTCCGGTGCAGTCGGCGAAGAGATCGCACATTGCATACTTTAGATATTGCTATTAGGGAATAAACCTTCTGTATGATGCTGGCTATGAAAGGAGCAGACCCCCTGGAGAGACGACCCCCACCTTTTGATTCCTTAGATTGAATCAGCCTATGACCTGTTTACCCTGGACCCACCCAACGTCTGGAGCTATAGAAACAATCTACGTCATCTCTATTGTTTACTGTGTAACACTGTACTGTATATAATCATAGCTGCACTCCCCTGGCCCTCAGTCAACTCTGACACAGTATTCTAAACAGATATACTGTCCACTGGGTCCCGTGGTTTGCGCAGCGTGCGCATGCGATAGCATGGTATTGGCTGTACTGTACTGTATCATAATATAATAATGTATTGAATTGTTAACTGTTTACATCTGCTAAAATAAATCTCTTTGTGCTTTGGAAACACATACAATTGATTGGGCAATGCTTATTTGAAAACGATAAAATTACTTTAATAATGGACAAAAGTATTCGGACTCTTAACCATTACAATTACAGGGACTGTAATAGCATTGTATTCAAATACACAGGGCAGCACGGTGGCTTAGTGGTTATCACTTCTGCCTCACAGCACTGGGGTCATATGTTCGATTCCCGACCATGGGCTTATCTGTGTGGAGTTTGTATGTTCTCCCCGTGTTTGTGTGGGTTTCCTCCGAGTGCTCCGGTTTTCTCCCACAGTCCAAAAACATACTGGTAGTTTAACTGGCTACTATTAAAGTGCCCTTATTCTCTTTCAGTCTGTGTGTGTGTGTGTGTGTGTATGTTAGGGGATTTAGATTGTAAGCTCAAATGGGGCGCAGGGACTGATGTGAATGAGTTCTCTATACAGCGCTGCGGAATTAGTGACACTATATAAATAAATAGATGATGATGATGACATATACTTTAATATGGAGTTGGTCTCTCTTTTGCAGCAACAACAGCTTCCACTTTTCTTGGAAGGCTTTCCACAAGATGTGGGAGTGTTTCTGTGGGAATTTGTGCCCATTCATTCTGTAGAGTATTTATGAGGTCAGGCACTGATGTTGGATGAGAAGGCCTGGCTCGCAATCTCCGTTCCAATTAATCCCAAAGGTGTTCGATGGAGTTGAGGTCAGGGCTCTGTGCGGTCCAGTCAAGTTCTTCCACAACAAACTCATTGAACCATGTCTTTGTAGTCCCTGCTTTGTTCACTGGGGCACAGTCATGTTGGAATAGAAAAGGGCCTTCTCTAAATGGTTGCCACAAAGTTGGAAGCATAGCATTGTCCAAAATGACTTGATATGCTGAAGCCTTAAGATTGCCCTTCACTGGAGATAAGGGGGCCTAGCCCCACACCGTTATCTCTCCTCCACCAAACTTCATAGTTGACATAATGCAGTCAGGCAGGTAACGTTCTCCCGGCATCCGCTAAACCCAGACTCGCCCCTCTGACTGCCAAACAAAGAAGTGATTTGTCACTCCACAAAGCATGTTTCCACTGCTCCACAGTCCAGTGTCAGTGTGCTTTACACCACTCTATCTGATGCCTGGCATTGAAATATCCCGACTGTAAGAAGAATCAATCCAGAATTTTGCTCAAAGTGGTCTGGTATATTAAACCTAGGAAGCCTTCATCTTTTGATAATGGTAATAGGAGAATTAGGATGAGCTCACCAAAGTGAGAGACACACTGAAGGTCAATGAATGAACTAACCAGTAAACTGACATTAGACAACGGCCATGATTGGCTCTATAAATATACTTATTGATCATATACAAAAAGGATCTTGTCATCTTTATTAACAATAAGGCATCTCAGGCACATATAACAGAGTTTGTAGATGGCTAGGTGACACAGAACCATCTTTTTCAATTTAGATGAAGACCAAGGGCCAAGACTAATTTGCACACTATTGACATCAGTTCAGGAACTTCTTCTGATTCTGACACTCCGACATTGGTTGAAAACCATGACCGTGGTTAGCTGTGTGCTTATTTTCCCGAGTGAACCAGGAAATGGTTCTCGGTTCTGCGGGTGAAATGGTCCCGTACGCATGGCCAAATTGGATACAGATACTGTGGACTGGGCTCATACCAAGCTGCAGAATCAGCCCTTTGATGGTCAACATTCTCCTTTTTGCTTTGCATAAAAAGTCAGTAGAGCCTCATTAACTTAATTGCATTTCGGGTGCAAAAGTTGCAATCAACTTTTCAGCAATTAACATTTATCTGTCTAGCTGAAAAGCAAGTGTCTTGTTGCTTTAAGTTAGTGCAAATTTTGCACCTAATTGCAATGTAAATAAATTAGCCATACTGACACCTATGTGGTGGTGCAACAAGCAAGGGTAGGTCAACAAAACCAAGTTAGCAATCTAGTAATCACTATCCAGCATCCTACATATCATAGGTTGTTTACTGTGCAATTAAATAACTCACAATGACATTCAATATAAATTGTGTTTACAGTACAGAAGAAAGAATTACAGGTTAACAGGCTGCATTGTATTTTAAGCTTTGACGGTAAATCATAAGCAATGGAAATGTTTGTAGTACACAATGCTACATCGTCATGTCATTAAGAGCAGGGTTATATCTCCTTTTAGATTGAATTAGCCACGCAAATCAAATCACGGGGAATAAAACTCTAGCTCTTTTTCATGTAAAAGTTAGTGTTGGGAGAATTTACTGTAACCTCTTGCCACAGGCAGCAGAAGAAGTGCCATTTTTTTTTTCCAAACATTTAATCGGAACGTGTCTTGTGTAATTTGAATGATTGCCTACCCAGGGATAGCCTGTAATTATCATTAAAGTCCCATTGTGCTGTCAGTGATTACATGTAGCCTTTCTGTGTCAAGCTTCCATAAGAGTGGTGTTTATATTTACTAATCACTGCTGAAGAGGGAACTGTTAGACTCAATTGACTGCGATGCTTTTTATAGATGCATAGATATATTGCTTTATTATATAGCATGGTTTAGATTAAAACAGTCATTACCACTTGAGGAGGAAATGCGGTAAATTTTGACATGTTCATGTTATTAGTATGTTCTCATGGGGTCTCTACTTTTCTATGACGTGCATCACAAGTAACCTTCTGTAATCTCTTTCTGGATGATGGACCTTATTTTATGGAGAGGGTATTGATTATCATGTATGATCATGTAACTGCTTCAGGGCTTTCCAAAATCAAAGTGTAACTCTCAACTAACTGTATATTTCCACTGTTTACTCACCGACCACTTTGTCTGCAATGGGTCTGAGTGTCGCGAATTAGGATTCAGGTCCGGGATAGGTGAAATGTGATCGTCTTGATTGCAAACGCACATGGTTGCGGAGTCCTTATTGCTGAGAGTCCAATGTAGGTAGCCCACTGGTAACAAGTATCAAGAATAAGGTTTGCAGATATACAGGATTTTTCGGCCAGGAACAAGGGTTGCGGAAACACAAGATTAGCAGATCAGTAGCAGGGTTTGCAGATACAAGATTGCAGACCAGCAACTAGGAACAAGGTTAGTAGGTATACAGGATGTTACGAACTACAGCAGCCTAACACCTTCACCTCACTCACTAATTCAATGATCTGGCCCAGTCTACTGGGAGAGACAGGGTTTTAAAAATCCAAACACATGTGTAGTTCATCAACTGGAATACAGCAGAGTGCATTGATGGACCCAGTCAAATAGATTAACTCACTTGTGTATGATTAAAGAAATCCTGAAAACATGAACTGTTGGTAGCGCTTGAGGTCTGAGTTTGGACACATCTGCTCTACGGCATGATCTGCAATCACTGTCACATCCACTTCTGTTACAGAAGATTCCTACAACATGATGTGATTTTGTTCTTCTTTACAAGCCACGGGGAGGTCTCCATACTTACCAAGTCAAGTCTCTCAAGGAGGTCCCGGTAATCATTGCTAAAAACAGTCTTCTTTAAACCTTGGGTTGTCCACCAGGTCTGGAAAGCCAACATTGCTCATCGAACCAGAACATCTGAACTTGTTAATTTCTGTGATACTGAATGCTCACAGTAGCAGCAGGTCCTACACTGAATTATATGCTTCAAACACCATTAAACTTCAGCCAAAAATAGATGCACACAATGATGTACCCTTGACACTGGGATGCAGGCTTAAATGTTTTGATGAACATATGAACCAATGCTTCATGTTTTCATTTTGCTACATACACACAGATATGTAGGGGTAAGGACAAGCGATGACAACAACTGTCTTTTTGCTTTGTAAACGAATATAGAGGGCTCCTAACTAGTCCAAGCTGAAGGAGAACCATGAGTGCCCATGAAGCACAAAAGCCTTCTCTAGAACCAGAACAGGATGGAGGTTTGCTTAAGGTGAATTGTGAAGGACAGTCATGGCTGCCAACAGCTAGCTGTGTTAAGATTTCTACAATAACTACAATAATTAATTTATCTTTTATGCCTCCACCTTCCACTGTCTCATCCTCACTACGGTAATAATAATAAAGATAAAGATAAGGATAATAATTAGTAGTTACGTGTTGGAGTCAAATGTACGAAAGGTGACATGATTCCTGTTGAATGAGCATGTTCGTAAATTAAACGGATACATTTCATACTAAACCATATGAAGCACTTTTATATGTAGATTGCTATCAAAAATAGACATTCTACAGACACAAATAACACTACAAACTGATTAGGAAATGGCAAGTTGTGACTTACGGCCCATATGGTGTTTACCTAAGTTTTGCACTGTTTTAAAATGTTCAATATGGTTATTTTATAGATTCAGACAAGAACAAGCAGCTACTTTGAAATGATGTTGATCATCCAAACAGCTGCTATTGGTATATACATTTGGGACATGTCAAATTACTGGAAATACTGGAAGATTTATGAACTGATTACACATTGTAAAACTGATTATCAAACCACAGTTATTTCTATAGTGAGAAAGCAGAGGAAAATAAAATTTTTAGATGTTCCCGCTGGAATTACGAGAATGAATGCATTAGAATGAATAAAAAGTTTATAAAAGTTTTCGGGAAAACCAAATGTTTTCATGTATTTATATTTTAGATTCATTTTCATTTGGACAAAAGAAAATAAGTCACTCTGTAAACTAGATATCCATCATTGAAAATGTCTCTCTCACAATTGTGCTTATCTGCAATGGCTGATTTGTGATGTGTGTTGACCAGTAACATAAAAGCTCTCTGTAAAGCTGGGTACACACTACACAGTTTCTAGTCCAATAATCGGCTCAATCAGCCGACATACGACCGCTCGTTCAAAAGTCGGGTCAGTGTGTGTTGTGACACGATGGTCGAAAGTCTGCCCAAGTAGACGATTGTCGCCCCATTTGGTGGTCGTACCATTAAATATTTTCATTCCAATCTCGTTTCCATTGTGTAGTGTGTATAAGTTTCCGACCGATCCACAACAGTGAGTACGAAATTACAGTCATTGCTCACGACAACATGGCTGTAAAAAGACGCTAAAGGGACGTCCGCTCTTCCCTTTATCATCCTAAACAAGGCTAGTGTGTATGCAGTCCATTGGCTGAGCGATCGCACCATCGATCGCATGTAAAATCACTCGGCATTAAGTGTTTACTTCAGCAAGCAGGGCTACTTGGGCTTCTCTGATTGGCTCGTGGTTTTCAGTTTTTATTATCAGTACATTTAGAGAGTGCATTTAAGTTTTGCAGGAACCGTGGAGACGCATGGTAATCGGGAATTATAGCCTAGAGAAGTATAGAAAGTGGTTTGAAAAGTTTGCCTGAAGATGTTTTCACGGAACTCTTGAAGGTGGCAACACCACAGAATTGGTGCAGTCTGATGAAAGCCCTGTAACTGGATATGGGACCAAGTAATATGTAAAGATGAGAGATACAGATTTTGGGCAGAGCGGCGGGAAGGAGTTAGCAGAAGCTTTGAGACAAGGAAAGTGATATACAGAATTACAGTATGTTGGTGCAGCTTATTCTGCTCTGTAAAGCACAGATAACTGAAATAGGGACTGGTAGAGAGGAGCAGCTGTAGAAGAATGCTTGATGTGTAGACTAGTGTTCAAAATGTGTTGCAATAGTGAAAGTCCAGAGAAGGGAAGGTTTCTGCAATGTCTTTTACGAGATATGTGGATTTTCTGAATATGTTTCTCAGACGCTATAACACGATTTAGAGGCAGATTGGATGTGGGGAACAAAGGTTAATTCTGAGTCAAGGATTACAATTAGACAGCGAGCTTGAGGAGTAGGATTATTGAGGTATCAACATTATATAGGTAAGTAGCTTTTGTTAGCTAATGGAAAGAACAGTTCAGTTTAGGAAGGAATGATTTTGAGGTGACATCCAAGAAGACATTATTTCAAAGGGTAAAGGGACGGGGAGAAAGATGGGCCTGCATAAGTCGCACTAGTGATAGAGCATATCCCGTGTAGTTTAAATTATTATATTTTATTAGGTACGGGGTGCTACCATTCCTTAAAGAGGCAGATGAAAGTTTGATAAAAGAAGGGCTTCATAGGTGCACAGATGCTCTAAATCTTGAAAGGAGTATGGAACACTTAAGACGTAACTTTTATTCCTGACATATCAGCGAAATATAAAATGAAATGAAAAAAGTTAAAAACGTGATGTGTACTTAAAAGTTCGCTGGATGCTCCACTTAATCCCATTGATCAATAATTACATCCTTATACTGGATCCTATTAGTATATATAACAATGTAAAGTTGCCCGATGGATCAATTATCTCACCACGTCTGGTAGTGTTCCATACTCCTTTCAAGATTTAGAGCATCTGTGCACCTATGAAGCCCTTCTTTTATCAAACTTTCATCCAAGAAGACATGTCAGAAAAATATTCAGTAGAGCGTCCAAGCACAGATAGTGAAAGACCTGGAGATGATAGATAAGTTTGGATGTCAACTGGATGTCAACTGCATAAAGGAGATACTGAAAACCGAAGGAGCTTGTTATTTTTCCAAGACAAGTGATATTGATAGTGGGCCTAGAACTGAGCTACCAATAGGAGATGTGGAGAGGTGGTGGATCCAGGGAAAAAAATCTCCAAACAATAGCTTTGATAGGTAGGATGAGAACCAGGGAATGTCATTGTCCTGATAAGGCAATGTAGCTTTTTTACGTGAGGCAGAGGGTTCAAATATGAGAATATGAAGCAATAGTGACCGTTAGATTTAGCAGTGATCAAACCATTGACCACCTTAGTTAGAGCAGTGTATGTGGAGCGCTATCAAAAGCCTGACAGAAAAGTGTGCAATAGGTTGTGCGAGGTGAATGTAAGCAACCCTCTTAATAAACTTGGAAGCACATTAGATTTGGGAGATGGAATGGTAATGTGGACATAAATTGTTTTTTTCCAGACTAGAATTACTTGCAACAATAATGATGGAAATATATCCGTGGTGTGGGAGAGAGTTAAGAGCTATTAGCTAAGGTGGGAGCACATAAAACAGAGAGTGTGTGCTGTGGATGAAGTGTAAACTATCATGTGATAATAAAAAACATACCTTTTGTAAATTTCCATGATATTCCTTATTTCACAATGGCCGGACAAGGCCAAGAGCATATTTTCTCAAAATAAAATCCAAATGACCCTTCCAAGAACATGTTAATTTAATGAAAATTAAGGATGGGGTGTCAGCCTTGACATAGGTCAAGAGGTTTGGTTTAACATAATTAATGCTTTTGCCAATAATGTGTATCATTTTTCTATAAAAGATGTAAACACTAAGTATACCTGTTCAAATTGGCCTGATAAACCCTGCACAAAATTGCTCCGCTAGGTTCATTTTATTTTATTATTAATATAATGAAAGAAACATTTATTGGATACCTGCTCCTCCATTTATTACTTAAATAGATAACTTATACAAAATTGGGGGCTCGTCCGGAATGGTAAAATAGAAAATAAGAAAAAAGGTTTTGTCACACAATATGTTCAGAAATAAAAGGGAAAATGTTAATTAAAAAATATGTTCTACTCACTAGTCAGAGCGGTGGTAGTCAGTTTAACGGTACTGACTACCCCGACAGAGAAGAAGACGACAGGAGGATACCGAATGCCTAGTAGAGCGACCTGCAAAAAAAACTACTTACCAGAATGCAGATGTCTTCATGGAACGACTCGTTGTGTTGCCGACTGTGCAAGATGACGTCATCACAAACCGCGACTTGTCTTAAAGCGGCGATGGACAGATCCAGCTGTCATTGATGTAATCCTAACCTTAACTCCTAACTCTAATACCCCTAAACCATTATCATGCTCTACCCCAACTATAAATCTGCCATCGCATTTTAAATTTGCCTCCCCCTCCAATGCAACATGGTTTTGTCTCACTTGCTTACTTTTGCTTAACTTTCCTTAATGAATCAGGCCCCCGGAGAGTTGAGGATAACCCATACTATCAAGTATAGATAGGCCACACCGTTGTCCAAAGTATTGCTCATTATTGTCTTTTTATTTCCCATCGTTCCTCCTGATTTTCTATTCTTAGTATCCATGTTTTCACCACTTACAGGACTTAAATGTGGGCATCTAATGACCTTTTTTTTTTTTTTTTCTCGACTGATCGACTTTTGAAAAGAAATCTAACACAGAGAACAGCCTTTCAGCAATAGATAAAGGATTAAAACTGCATTTGGCATTTAAAACAAATGTTTAGAGGTATAGAGTAAATAGAGCAACGGGAAGGATAAAGAAGCTGAAAGTCTATTCTCGCCTAAATGTCATTAGTGTTTTATGGTTTGGTGAATAAAGGAATAGAAGAACTGTACCTTTGTAATACCGATGAGATATTCTCCTCTCATAGACTGACACATAGAGTTGCTTATAGTCACCCTGTGTGTAGGCTGTACGATTTTATAAATGACAGCAATACATTATATATATATATATTACACAGTATTTCTAATATAGTGCAAATAATATTTCCCAGGTGTAAAATTACACTAAAATCGAATTACCCATAGTCACATCTCAGTCTGGATGCAGTGCTGGGAAAATGAAAAATAAATTACAAACGTTTTGTCTGGTGTTGATACAGCAGGTGATGTTCTTAAATGTATTATAGCACTTTCAACGGCTCACGTAAAAATGTCATAAGCTCACAAACTACAAAGCATTGTCGAGCTGTCTAAACATCTTGGTTGATTATGTACTTTGAACTTGTGAGAGGAAGTTGCTGAAGTGAGTGTGGCCAATCAATCCATGAATAGTTGTTAATAAACTAATTTGAAGATTTTTACACAAGATGTAAAACAAAGTTTCATTTTAGAACACTCGGGGCTTCATTTCGAGTTGTACGCAACTGCATTTGCACAATGCAAAGATGCCTCTTGCTGTAAAAGTGACACACTGTGCGTGTGCACAACTTGCATCCGTATTTAGACACAGATCCTACACTTGTTCTTGAAGAGACTGATCAGGGACGATATGGTACAAGTTCCGTACAGTCTAGATGTGCAGACGCAAGTTAGCACGTCCTTTTGAATTGCGGCTTATG
Organism: Mixophyes fleayi; assembly: GCF_038048845.1. Taxonomy (NCBI): domain Eukaryota; kingdom Metazoa; phylum Chordata; class Amphibia; order Anura; family Limnodynastidae; genus Mixophyes; species Mixophyes fleayi. Next base: position 83,433,417 of record NC_134412.1, on the reverse strand, counting down.
TTGAATTACAAAGATCTTGGTATACACTACAAGACGCAACTTTTGCACCTACATAAATCAGGTACAAGTTTTGGCGCTGATGATTAATGCAACTTTGTTCTGTAGGCATCTAAAAGTTAGATTTAAAATTGCATGTATTTTAAGACTCATGCATCACCCCAGATGTGTTAAGAATATATATGTATATAAAATAACATATCTCCTTCTATATAAATCAGGTAAGGAGTGCCATCCCCTGGGGACAGCACTTCCCATGCAGCAGCCAAGTAATTGCCCACTAGTGCAGCGCAACGGTGCAAGTCGCCGCAGCTAGTTTTATTTAGCAGCGTAAGAAAAACAAATCTTAGTGAAAATTCTAGCCTGTCTGGCTCTAGCTAACATAATAAAGAATCCCCTCCCTAAAGTGGAAGGACCTAATGTCCCACCCACACAAAGCACAGAAGTTACAGGTAACAACGGCTGTGTCTCTTGCTAAGCCTCTGACCTGTCCCCCAGGTACTGAGACTCTGAGGAAAAAGCCAAACAGCCTTTTAACTACACCTCACAGGTGCAATTCCTAATTAGCCAGCAAGTGTCTTGCAAGTTGAAAGACCTGAAATGGGCCTAATAAATGGAGCCCGCCCTTCTCTCTCCATTCATAACCCCAGGGACCCTTACAACGGCTCTTCCTGCAGCCGAAAGGATATTTGGGAAGTTCTTTCACCAAACAAAATTTTCCTGGAGTTTTAAAACACATACGACAGAAACCTGGGACATATATACCTCCCAACCAGCACGTTCCCATTGCCTCTACCACAATATATATTCTAATAAGGAGCTCCTCAGGGAAGGAAATACATGTTTTATACATTTAGAGATGAGCAAATCTCACATGGTTCTTATTAAACTGTTCAACCCAACTGCCAGAAACTAAGTTACTCCAATAACTCATAAGGGCTATTGTGAATTATAGATTTAGGCTGAGAATTATACATAATGGTTTTTAAATGAAAAATATTTGAATGCAGGTGTGACTCTTTTATCCAGTTCCAGTGGGTAGGAAGATCTTCTGGGCCTGGTAACATGAAACAGTTGACTACAATGAGTCATGCTTGTTTTTATTAGAGATGCTCAAGCTCGGTTCCTGGAGAACAGAACACACCTGTACTTAGGGGATTCGAGTACCGAACCGAGTCGAGCCGGCTCGGTACTGTTGCACGCCCTCAGAATCGAAAACGAGGCAAAACGTCACCGTGACATCGTCGGATCTTGGATCTCGCTAGTTTTGGATTCCTTTTTAGATCCAACATAGCGAGGGCGGGCGGACCTCTATTTTTCTTTTCTGCCACTGCTGTGTGCCGGATATGTCCTAGATGTGTTAGGAACTGCTGTGTGTTTGTATCATTGCTCTGTTGCTTAACATCCAGCCAGGTCGCTGCAGTATTTGTCCGAAAGTGTATCAAAATAATAATGTGACGTGTGAGGTGGTCAACATTGACTAAAAATGACTTGAAATTAGTGTTATTGAGGTTAATAATAATGTAGGAATAAAAAAGAGCAAAATTATATGACTTTAGCATATTTTAAGATTTTTTTTCTAAAAAATCCAAAACCAAAACACACGAGGCCGGTTTTTGCCAAAACCAAAACACAAAGCTAATCTAGATCCAAAACCAGTTTACAGGGGTCAGTGGCCATCTCTAGTTTTTATGCCCTTTGCTACTAGTACCCAGACGAAGGCTGGATAGCGAGATTGGGGGTAGGCATAGGGGACAATGTTCCAGATCTCACCCATGATGCTAATCGGCTCACAATGGCTTGCATAGGGTGCTAAGTTTAAAATTGCAGGGAGGTCTTTCTTACCTTATATTTTAGTTTTTGAAATAGAAAAAAAAAACAGCTCTGGTCCTGCAAGTGAAACTGGCAATCACAGCAATGTCACTATAAGTAGGTTTAAATAGAGTACAATTCTGTCTCTTTCGGAAGCCTCTGTATCTCACTGATTACACTGCAGTTGCAGCCTAATGGACGTTTGTCTCCAGCCACTCCATCACTAGCTGAAAAGTGGCAGTCAGAATACTACAAAAAACACCATTTCTAAGCATTTCACAAAATTAAAAATCAATTTCACAAAATCAGAATCAGTGCCACAAAATTAGAATGAATTGCTCAACATTAGAACTATTCATTCAATATAATGAATCTTTCAATTATTTGATCCATGGAGATTTGTTATTCTCCAGTTAATATTCAGGGAAACTTCAGGCATGAGGGCGAATGTAGATGGAGAGGATGTTGGATTCCACTATGGGCTAGAAAGGGTTAGGTGAAGGAAGGCCCGCAGGTATAGCGGTGTGCGGCCTATGGGCCTACCTGTGTGCGGGAGCTACTGGGTCACTACGCTACACTATACCAGAACCGTGATTGGTAAAGAATGTGTGCTGGAAACAGCCTGAGTCCTGTCCATCTAAAAAAGCGAACACAGCAGATACATGAGAAATAAGCATAGTGAGAAACGTCCTAGGTCAGGGGCTGAAGCAGGCAGGCAGATAATATAAGCAAACAGGGAATTGGTACACAGGGGATCTGAATAAACATGACATTCAGGGATATCAGTATTCAACTATTATAATTAGGTAGTGGTTAAGAACACTTTATAAATGTGCATGATCCGCCCTTTGGGTGGAGCCTTCATTAATTAATTATCCCTTCCTGGTCCATGACGGAATCCAATATCTCAGACTGTGGCACTGCCCTCTTCCAAGACAGTGCCCTCCAATGGTTTTATTAAATCAATAATTAAAGGTGAAATAGAAAGATAGGAGACAGTGTACAGCAGGGAAAATTTGGGATACATAAAAAGGATAGATGTCCTGTAGTTATAACCTACCTGTGTACTGCAGCTTAAACTAATACAGAGATTATTAGTTTGGCAAGTTTAGAAAGCTCCTCCATCAGCGTCAATGTGATCTCTGACAGGGGTCGACCTGACTGTAACCTGGACTCCAAGCCTGTGCAATGAGAGGTTATAATATACCTATTAATAATAATAATAAAAATAATAATAATCTCATAAAATATATAAATAAACATGTGCCCTTTATTACTCCATAAAATGTAAGAAAATAATAAAACATTCAGCTATTTTACTTGGACTTCCGTACAGACTGTCTTTAAAAATATATCTAAGATTATCTAAGATTGTTCTATTATATCGTCACTTAAAAGCACTCTAGCCTCAAAGATTTTCTTTGCTCAAATTGGGCCTAAATCATCAAGGGAAGCAAAATGAACGCAATTTGTGTTTTTTTGTTTTTTTTTACAAATGGTACACACATACGCCCGTATTCAAGAACAAGCGGATCTGAAGAAACGTTTCAATTTGAATACGGGTCTAAGTACACTCTGGTTATACTTGTGCCGTACACCGACAGACACTGCAGGACAGGCACAATGTGCAATATAAAGTACCATCAGAATGCACAGAACAAAAATATGACGTTCATTAACACCAGTTAATATTATAATCTAATAAAAAAAAATATATATATATTATTTTTTTTTCTTTTATCTGAAATACATTTATTAGGATGTTTATCAGGGTACAATTAATATCAACCTTACATAAAATGTATTTTGACAGTTGCTCTTAATTGTAAACACATGTTGTGGCATGCATAGGTGACCGGCATCACTATCACTCGGCACTTACACCTTCCCCTGTAGCTGGTGCAAGCGCTATGGTTAAAAATCATGTACCTGATAGATGCCCAGAGCTTCAATCGGACAAATGTGTGTGAGTACGACCTTACGGTACAATGCCTGCATGCATACGCCCCTTCCCTAATCCATCCTGCCCTTCAAATCATAGGCTGTTGGAGGTGTCATTTGTGTTCAAAGATGAATTGCATGAATTACGGTCACTGACTTATAGTCCGTTTCTCAGTATGCACAGAGCAATTTCATGCAAAATATGGCACGCAATAGGAATTACGCTCCTTAATGAATCAGGCCCATTGTGTCTAGCACCGTGGGAGTACATATGCAAGACATTATTTTATTTTAATTTTATGCACATTCTCTAGATAAAAGTATTTCCTATTTCAAACTTTCAAAAACTGTCATACCTATGGCGTTGTTATGCCCTCCCCCTGCCTCCCTGCCACACCACAAGCTATAGTATTGGGAAGGGATTATCACATAGAAATAAGATTAACAGGATGGCTTTGGGATGGAGGAAAATGTATTATGCTAAACTGAAAGACAAAGGCACAGTGGTAAACCGCGGATTAAGATGTTGTTCCACTACAGGTACTGAAACAATAGGGACAAAACAGAAAAACATTATCCTTTGAGAAATACTTAAAACAATAAAATAACTTAGTATACAGTATATTAAATCATAAATTGCAGGGAATTATGATAAGTCGGCGGTAGACATTAACTACAAGATCCCCACAGGTCGGATCTCATGCACACCTGCTATTCAATATGCAAAGCAAACTTTGTACAGATGGAATTTGGTTCTACAACAGAACATCAAAGACACATTTGCTGGAGAGTTTCAAAGAACTTTTGCTGAAAAATTGTATTTTGCTTGCTGGCTGTTGAACAGTAGTAATTTCTAGTCCATCCAAACAAAATGTTGGCTTAACTTCAGACAATGAAAACATTCTTTTAGATCTATAGTTGCTGTTTGGGAAAACAGGGAAACAAGTGGAAAATGTGAAAATATGTACAGTATACAAAACAGCTATGGGCCTGATTCATCTCTGAATGCAATCTGAACGCAACTTGCATTTTTTTAAAAAACCGGACCTAAATTGCACGCACGTACCCCGAATTGAAGTACAAGCGGATCTCGAGGAACAATTCCATTTGAATATGGGTATAAGTGAGCACTGGTTCTTTGGTACTTGCCTTTTACAGACAGACAGAACACAATGCATATGGCAGCATGGTGGCTTAGTGGTTAGCACTTCTATCTCACAGCACTGGGGTCATAAGTTTGATCCCCAACCATGACCTTATGTGTGTGGAGTTTGTATGTTCTCCCCGTGTTTGCGTGGGTTTCCTCCGGGTGCTCCGGTTTCCTCTCACAATCCAAAAACATACAGGTAGGTTAATTGGCTGCTATAAAAAAAAATTGACCCTAGTCTGTCTGTCTGACTGTATGTGTGTGTTAGGGAATTTAGACTGTAAGCTCCAATGGGGCAGGGACTAATGTGAATGAGTTCTCTGTACAGCGCTGCGGAATTAGTGGCGCTATATAAATAGCTGATGATGACGTTGCCATATTAAGTCTTATAAGCTTTGAAGAAAACCCCAACCATTAAATAGATTAATGATTCTTAATACCGTAATCGCTATTAAAAATACATTTACTTTTATTTTTTTACAGGAAATACATAAATGGAGATGTTCTTAATGTGTACTGTACATAAAATGCATTTTTACTTGCAAACACATGTTGTGCATGTCAGAGCCGCAACGACGGCGGTGCCGGCGGTGCGACCGCCCCGGGCGCAAGCCCAAGGGGGCGCAGTCGCCCGATACCTGCCTCTGCGCCCAGACAAATCTCGGCTCTAATCCAGCTCCCCTACCAGCAACAATCGATTCCCGGCATCAATATGTCTTCAATACCTGGAATAGATTGGCCCTTCTGCCCGCAGTAGAACGCATGTGCGTTCCACCGAAAGCAGGAAGTTCGGCATTCAAATGCCGGACTTCCTGTCAGTGGAACGCGGGCACTGCGGGCAGAAGCGCCAAGCTATTCCAGGCATGCGTTCCACTGCGGGCAGAAGCGCCAAGCTATTCCAGGCATGCGTTCCACTGCGGGCAGAAGCGCCAAGCTATTCCAGGCATGCGTTCCACTGCGGGCAGAAGCGCCAAGCTATTCCAGGCATGCGTTCCACTGCGGGCAGAAGCGCCAAGCTATTCCAGGCATGCGTTCCACTGCGGGCAGAAGCGCCAAGCTATTCCAGGCATGCGTTTCACTGCGGGCAGAAGCGCCGAGCTCTTGGAAGTCTGTTTGGGGAGATTTCATTTAAACTGAAAGCCACAAGAAACAGGTACTAGTGACGAAGATGAAGTTAGTGGCGGATCATAATTGTGGTCAGAAACCAGGCCACTATGGGAGCCTAGATCAGACCCATTCAAACTTAGTGGTGCAATTAGCAGATAAAACCAATTTGGGATGAGGGTCTTGCATTATAGTCCATTGAACTTGGTGAGATGTTCTTGCTGTTGACTGCAATTAATTTTAGTATGAGGCTTGCTGTGTATTTTAATAGCTGATTCAGTGAGGATGTTGAAGATTTATCAGTGTTGCAGTGGTAAAAGTTAACTAATAGAATCATTGATCCCTATCAAGAACGGCCATATGCAGTGTGCACTGTATTCATGAGTGTCTGATCTGTCTGTATTCCTATTGGAGCTTGTACATATTTTAAGGTCGTTCTTCAAAGAGATTGATAATCCCTATTTTAGGTGTGTTGTAGTTGGTGTCCCTACCTCAGGATGCTGCATACCTCCGAGCAGTGGCAATGAATATGCAGCCTCTATAACCTTTGTAGCATCCAAGTTTAAGGGATACATATCTGGTTTACAGGACATCGATGACCATATAAAACATAAGGCGTGTAGGCCAAGTGTATTTTTAACATAGTTGCCAGCTTATGTTTCCTCTCTGGGAGATCCCGAAGGAGAGATCAAGTTCAAGAACGAGGGGGTAGGGCAGTATGAGCTGCATCATTTTGGCACGCCCCCTTCAACACCACAGTCATGTCATTTTGCCAGCGGGCCTGGGATACGTGATGAGTAGCATCATAGATGGCAACGTCCTTCACTAAGAAGTGGGCAGGATGCAGCAGAATTGCCTGCTCTCCCTACCAGAATTTGGGTGTCCCCCAGAAATTCGGGAAGAGTGGGCAAGTATGATTTATTAAGGTCACAGAGATATACTGGGAATATGATATCCAAAAATAATACTTTATTTAGAGTAGGGGGAGCATTATTCCCTCTGATACAAACACAAGTTCCTCATAAACACTAAAGTTATTACATCGGAACTCACAGATTAAAGGTATTGACATTAGAATTCGCTATTTACACAAATATTATTTATAGGCGTTAATACATTCACATTCGGAGACATTTTCTATTCCAGGTACGCTACTATGTATTTTGTGTTTACCACATGCAAATGCATCAGGGAGTTTACAGTGAGGACTTAAACACTAATAAAAATGCATTTGCCCCTGTGAGGCAGCAATGCTAACCACTGTGCCGCCCAGGAATGATAGTCTCTCTCTCTCTCTGTAAAGTGGTAGCCACACCCACACATTAGGTTGGACACACCCACTTGCCAAATGCCACGCCCACTTAGATGGGGGGCGCCGGTGCCCTGTCTCGCCCAGGGCACCAAAATGTCTAGTTACGGCACTGGTGCATGTATTCGCGTCAGTCATCACTATCAATCGGCATTTACACCTGCCCTGTAGCTGCTACAAGTGATGGGGCTAAGAAACACGTACCTTAGAGAAGCTCAGAACTTGATTCGGACAAATGTGCGTGTGCTTGACCTTAGCACACCCTTACTCTACATTGTCTAGTTATTGTCAGTGGCACAATTATACTTAGGGGTAAATAATCATTTGTAGGAGCAGGTAGATATATCGGTCCGTAAGTTTTGACCTAATCGGGAATCAGGGAGCAGGAGTAATGGTGTCTAAATACATTGTGACCTACTTCTAATACACGTTTTGATAGCCAGATTAGTGAGCAGTTTCTCCACATACCACAAGTTACCAACAATGGGCCTGATTCATTACAGAAAGTAAAGCAAAAGTAAGTAAGGCAAAACCATTTTGCATTGGAGGGGGGGGGGATTTAAAATGTGGGGAGAGATTTATAGTTGGGGTAGGGCATGTCCTAGATCAACTTTAAATTTCAGTGTACAAATAAAGCTATCAAATATTTGTGTGCTACATGAATAAAATAGACATTATTTTCCTTATGTGCAAAATAATAAACTCATGATTGATTGCAAAGGATTTGCAACAAAGTATTAAAAAGTGAAAGTTTGATGTAGGATTGTTTTAGTTTGTCCCATTACTTTTGGTCCCTTAAAGTGGGAGGCACATATAGAAACCGTTGTAATTCCTACACCGTTCACCTGATTTGGATGTAAATACCCTCAAATTAAAGCTGAAAATCTGCAGTTAAAGCACATCTTGTTAGTTTCATTTCAAATCCATTGTGGTGGTGTATAGAGCCCAAAATATGAGAATTGTGTCGTTGTCCCAATAATTATGGACTTGACTGTATGTGACCACGGGTCAATATCCCTCTGATAAAAATACGCTGTGCCACCCAATCTGGAACCCCATCCGCATGGCGCAGCATCATGCGACTGTTGGAACTGATCACAGCATCACATGTACGCGTGTGTAGTACCATAGTGAGCTGCTTGTCACCTTTTTGCAACCAATTAAATACAATTGTTGCATGCCAGCAACTGTGGATCAATGTGGGCAGGCCTGGTGACAGGTGGGCCTCTTCTCCCCAGGCCGGTCCTATAGTGGGCTAGCTTGGGCTGGGTCACTGGACCACCTGCATTTTTTTCCCTTTAAAATATGCTGCTGAGCTGAGTCTTGCCCCTATGGGCTAAAATGTGCCAGCCCTCCCCTATCTGGGAGAACAGTGAAGGAAATGTATTGTAATTGTACATTTCATCACGCATACTAATTCCCTCTCTCTATCAGAAAATATAGATAATTTTGGAAATATGCTGACCTGAACTAATTTCTAGGCAGTGTGAATGGTAGTATCATAAATAATCAAATACGTATTTATAAAATCCCGCCATGTACTCTCCATGCTTCCATTCGTTAAGTGCGTAAAACAATATTTTTGATTTCTGATTTTTATCCCTGTGGATAACCAAATCATTACTCTACATCTGATAAGTCAATGCAGGCCTGTTTGATCAAGCTGATAAACATTCAATGCTTATTTCATTTGCAATTATACTAAAGGATTAGTTTTGTTTCTTAACTCGGTCTATTATTATTGTTGTTATCATTATGGGTAGTTAAAATTCAGCTACCCTTGTGTGAATATTGAAGTACTCTTGACAAAATGCCTGTGAAGTTATGAGAAATGCGATGATTATGGATCCGAAGCTGTTGGCGCTGGCAGGTTTATGGAAGGGAGTCAGTTATATTGTCCGGCTTTCTTCAAATGAACCTATAGGGATCTGAGGCATTTACACTTGTTATCAGGCATTCATACTAATGAGAGAGTTCCATCCTTCACTGAAATGGACAAGCTCTCAGCTGGGATTAATTCGTTTTATAACGTTGCATTTTTAATGAGAGTCTATTCTCAGATTGTCCTTGCAGATAATTTAATTTAGCAAGTTTGTCTGTCCAGGATAAAGTTTTAAGATTGACGCGCACAGACTGCAAAGCTGAATTTAGAACGGTTTTAGCTTTTCATTGAATTGTTGTCATTTTATAAGGAATTGTATTTTGTGGAGTATTGTTAATTAACATGTTGGTGTCAGTGGTGTACAACGTGAGATGCTCAATGAAAACATTGTCACCATTAGACTTTGTACAGACTGTACAGGCTCTGCTCAGATCCATGGTCCAGCAAGTATGAGCTGCTTTTAAACACTTGCCCACAGCTCAGGCATGTGATCATATATGATATAATAATATAATAATGATATAGTCATTTAAATATCTGTACCAATATCAAAATAAGTCATATTCCTTTCTTAGTTATTTTTTTTTTTTTTATTTTTTTTTACTATCATCATCAGCTATTTATATAGCGCCACTAATTCCGCAGCGCTGTACAGAGAACACACTCGCATCAGTCCCTGCCCCATTGGGGCTTGCAGTCTAAATTCCCTAATATATATATACACACACACACACACACACACACACACACACACACACACGGGTCAATTTGATAGCAGCCAATTAACCTACCAGTATTTTTTTGGAGTGTGGGAGGAAACCAGAGCACCCGGGGGAAACCCACACAAACACTGGTAGGACATACAAACCCCACCCAGATAAGGCCATGGTTGGGAATCGCACGCATGACCCCAGTGCTGTGAGGCAGAAATGTTAGCCAGTAAGCCACCGTGCTGCCCACTATCAACTAGGTCAGTGTTGGCTAATCTGTGACATTCCAAGTGTTGTGAAACTACGAATCCCAGCATACCCTTCCAGCAATAAGCTGCTATTTATTGGCAAAGCATGCTGGGACTTGTAGTTTCACAACACCTGGAGTGTCACAGGTTAGCCAACACTCAACTAGGTTCAAAATTCAATAAAATCTCACCTTTTCGGCAACCCCAAACACTGGAGTACAATCGGCTGTAGAAACTTGCAGTGAGAAATTTGCAATGCATGTTCGTAGTTTGCCTATTATGTTTGAGTTTGCCATTTGAGATTTGCATTAAAAAAAAAAAATTGTTTTATTATTTTTTTTAAACACAATCAAAATAATACCTTTTTAGTTCATATTACAATATTATTTATTTAATTCAATGTTTGCAGCTTGCTGTTTGCAAAGATAATAAACAAATTATTCCAAGTTAATTTGAGTGTGTATAAATAATCAGTATATTTGCTAATCTTAAATGTTCAGTATAAATACCATAGCTTAAAAAATGGGCAGACTAGATGGGCCAAGTTGTTCTTATCTGCCGTCAAATTCTATGTTTCTATGTTTCTATAAATAAAACATGTTGTTTTCTTTTACTTCAATTACAGCGATATATAAGCAATTCAGTTGAATGTAGTCTTAAAGTGTCTGCGCTCTAAACAACATTTGCAATTACATTTAAATAGATGGTGACTTATATAACGTATATAGTCCTACTTTTATTCATATCATGACTTGTGCTGCAAGATTGTTGAACTGAAGACTCTTTATTCAGAGTATTCTGAACCAATATTCAAAATACATTCCAACTATTTTCTGGAATAATGTTAGAAAATATCTAAGACATATTTAAATAACTATAAAAACACAGTAAGAGAGAATTGGATACTTCCGGGAAAGACAGATGACTTGATCCAGGAATATCATGTAGCAATTACACCACAATCAAAGGTTCAACAGTTTAATAGTATGTATTATACGTTACACAGTGTTGTTATGGTAACCTGGGGTGGAGTATTCAGAGGAGATTGAGAGCTGATACTTCTTCCCGCTAAGGCTGAAGAAAAAGTACCAATCCAATCCAGGATTTTCTTGAGCCTGATTTCCTTAAGGCTGAGAAGGATTCTCAGTTAGTTGACCTCACGTGATTGATTAAAAAAAACGAAAACCTAAGAAGTGGCTTATTCAGGGCAAGGCGTCGTACTACTCAGACTGCCCAACAGTTCTCAGTGAAATGTATATTGCTGAAACAATGATTTGTTATATAAAGTTGGCATGACGAAGCCACCCAGTGGTAAAATAATGGAGGATAATATTTAGTCATCACTAAGGTGTAAGGTTGGGTTCACACTACAGATTTTCACCTGAATATCTTGTCATTAATGTGTACGCTCCAACGCTCATGTTTTATTGTTCCAAAGCACATTGTATTGTTTGATTTGATTTTATAAACGGAAAAATAATATAAACGATGGAATTCGGTCGGGCAAATTCTGCAGTGTGTAAGCACGCAGGACCGGCAGTGTCCATAGATCTCTATGGAGTGTGCAGAGTCACCGTCTTTTCAGCCGATGGTTATGACAGATGAAGAGCACAGATCTGAAGGTAACGCTTGTAAAACGTGTAAAGTGTGTAATCGGCTCCTGATCAGAACTTTCAGTTGTCGGTAAAATATAGATAGAGATTTAGTTTTTGGGTGGTGTTACAGTATCATTTGACCTTGGTGTTTACCTTATCGTGGAAGGGAAATAATTAATCTATATAGTTTTTATTGTAAAGATGACTTTATTCAACATATTTTGTAAAAAAAATTAATGAAGAAATATCAACAATAGAGCCATTTAACACATGCATAAAACTTGTATTTGTAAAATATGCGCATTTTAAAACATGCACAAAGGTATTGATGAGTAAGCATACCCGTGTTTGTTATTTAAGCCTTTGTAAATTGTTCTCAAATTGACATGTTTACATATTTGTCCTTTAACACCTGCAAAAAAATGTGCATTTACATGGTATAAAGATGCACATTTTTATATATATAAAGATTGACTTTCTAATATTTTGACTCCGATTTCCCAAAGGTGCCAAGTAACGGCACAAAGACAGCATTGCAGTCCGGCCTTTTTTGCCTTCTGCTCTGTATTTACAAAAGCTGTTTAGCCTGGCCTTAGACCACCTCCCAGCATCCCTTGCAACCATCAGACACATATACATTCCTATCACCCCCCCCTCCCTTATTTCCTCTAAAAGGTGATCTCTCACAAGCATATCACATCCTTCATTATCAACGCATTCAAATTAGTACTGAGACAAGTCTCTATTTTAATCTACGGTGTGCAGAGATGTATGTTTAACTCCTATATGTAAAGTGGAAACGATATTAAGTTGCTTGCTAGTCAGTCACTAACTGCTCTATAATATTAATGCATAGTTGCAGACATTTGGGTTTTATTTTTGGAAGTGCAGGAACAGCAATGATCAGCTAAGACGCTAGAAAACAAATCTACATAAAAACCATAGCATCTCGGCAACAATTACATTTGATCTATTTACAGCAGATTAGGTAATGAAAGTAGCTGTCTACTTGACGCTGTCAATTAATTTTGCTCTTCGGCATGCTTGGGGTAGGAGTAGGGAATAATGCGCAGAACGCGTAAGCTACATGCGACTAAATGCGTAGTGAAGCAAATGTTACATAGAATAGGTTTGAAAATGTAACTCCTCTGGAGTTGCTACTGCAGCAATGTCAGCAAATAATCCTCTATATACTCACCAATGCAAAATGTGTTCCTCACCGTAGCCAACAACATGGCTGAGATCTGAAATATAGTTAATGATTCCAATAGGAATATTGTTCTCTGTGAATAAGTGCAGAAGCTTAGATAACAGGGTCAACACGAGCAATGCCCTGGGCAAGATAACTTCACATAAAGTCACATAAAGGGAAGGCGCTCTAGGCTTGAAGATAAGTCCAAATACTAAAAATATTTACGCTCAGGAGACAGCTTAATGCTTATGTAAGTAATAGAGCCGGTGCACTGTGCGTTACGCTTCAGGAACTTGGAGCAAACGAGATAATAAAGACTTACTGTGAGGGGCTCTGTCTTCCAGTGTGCAGTGGTTTTTGTTACGAGAGTCCTGTACTGGGCATAACAAATAAAGGATAAGTACGTCTGAAAATCCCCTCTACTCAAGAAGAATGCCAGTGGAATTTCCCCAGGATTTGCTATGTATTTGATATTTGATGTAAGAATATTGTAAAAAAGAAAACCAATGCATAATGGTGCACGTAACAATATGTAAGAAACAAATAGTTAAACGGTAAAGCGGCTGTATAAAAGGAGGCTGCAATGCTCCACAAGTATATCCAAACAAACCAACAAAAAGACACAGTGCTAATTAGACCATAAATGCACTCTAAAGTAAGTCATACTTAATACAAAATAAAGTCTCTCACTAAGAATATGGCAATACTGTTATATTTTTCCCATAAGATCCTAATCACCTCCGGTGTACTATATATACACCAGTAACAGATTAAGTTCACTGTGTTTCCATGGTGTGCGAGATACCAAGGGTACAGGACAAGATGGATGGCTAAGATTTGATAGAAGTTCAGCTGGAACTTGACATTCCCAGAAAAAGCTACCAATGGGTTATAGTGGGAAGGTACCAGAATAATTAGGAGCCCTAAGTGATTAAGCCCCTTTGTTCCTGATGTTCCAAAGACGTTATTTGGATCCCTTATCTACAGATCAAGCGGAGCCACAACCAACAGGGTCCTAAAAAGAGGGAAAGGAGAATGGGTACCTGATCAAAGCCTCTGAAATAAAATCCCACCATAAATGGTCTAGAGGTGTCTAACTCCCCCTTTACCTAATCTCCATCAGGAGGAGAACTAAAATGGGATAAAAGATCACCAAAGGTCCTGTAGAGAGTGTACTAGTCAGGACTGGCTGGGTATTACTCTTCCTGCTGATCTGTCATGGCAATTGAAACGCAAGGAAAGACTGAGTGGAAAATGTGTGCTGACTTCAGCCCACGAACACTGTGGGTCCCTGTAACAGTGTGTGCCTGGAAAACAACAGACTGACACTTTAGCCAGACCACTGCCATACTGGAACGAGAAGACGTTTTCTTCTTACATTGTGTACCCCCAGGGATTGGCTCTAGAGTGTCTATATCTTATTACATTGTATTCTTTGTGTAGTGTGTCAGTGTACCTTATTGGATGAAATAGTTATAACTCCGCTGGTGGATTGGAGTTAAAATGAATATTATTTATTATATTTATTATAATAAATATTATTTTTTCGGATGTTCGCCTGGGTGTGAAAGTATTTTTTGAAGCCACAGTATTGATGCAAGTAAGATGCTGACTTATAGCCAGATGCACACTGACTTTGTGTGGGAGTCGCTTACTATTAAAGCCAGGGTACATTCTCCGACAGTGGGTGAGGGCAAATAGCATGCAGGGGTCCCAGTGTCATGACAGTGATGCAATGAATATGCTGTGTGGGAATCTCCACTTACCAAACATATGAATATGCTATTTGGGAACCTCCACTTACCAAACATATATCCAATAATAAAAGTGATAGCTTATCAGGCAACACCTCTCAAAGGCCCATTAGAGCTGGTTTATTGTGAGACAGGCGAGTATTCGAGAGGTCTCCTACCCCCATCTTCAGGAGCCCAATGACTGAAGCTACATCCTAAGGATGGGGACTTGGGTAAAGAATCACCCAATACATAATTATGGCTGTGGCCAAGCCCAATGCTGACCATACATTGCCCAACCCCCAATGCTCGGCAACATGATCCCTATTGGTCACAAATGTGGGTGGTATTAAAGCCAAATAATCCTCTGTCCTGTCCAAGCCATGTGTTTCCAAAACACAAACATTTATATGCAAGTTTAAATTCCATAAGTACTGTCAGCACAGACACAGGCACAGCAAGTACCAGCAACAAGCTTCAATCCAAAATGTGTTTTTTATACAGTGTACACAAAGATGACAGTAAGGTAATACGTGATTGGTCAAGGGGTCCAGACCTCACAAGAACTTGACGTCTCATAGGCAGCAAAGTCCCTCCTGTCCTTAGATGTGAGTTGGCATTACTAGAATTCCTGCTTTCAGTCTCCCGCCACTGGAGTGTTCAGACGTGTATGTTAGCCATACACTTACCACTATACTATCAACTTATATTAAACTAACTTAACTAAACATCCTAAAAAAGAGACATAATACCCCCGGGTCACAATATTACTGTCTGCGACTGCTGGTTGTGATAAGTTGCATATAAGAAACAAACACAAACTTTAACAGTGGTGAAAAGAGCCGTGAAAGCTTTAAAACGGAAAAAATGCATCTTTTTTTTTTTCCCAATAAACTCCTACAATCCAATTAGAAGAATCTACATGGTTTCCATGGTACCGCTGCCATTTGGGAAAAAGTCATCCCAGCCACTAACTGCAGTCCCACGATGCTCCAGGGCTGGCAACATGGAATTTGCAGGTTTACACTCCGTTTCCAGACTGTGAACCCTGGAAAATGATGGTACTGGAGGCACCAGTAGAGATAATTTCCTCCCGATCCATAGAGGGTCCTGTACATGGGAGATCCACAGTTCTGCTAAGGATGAGGGGTTATGCCAAAATAAAAATAAACAATATACATGGAGTTTTAATTATCTTAGCAAAACAAAATGAAACAACACGGAACCAGAAAAAAACAATGTTTTCTATTTAGATTTTGCATTTTTATTTTGCTTTCAAACTTAACGCTGCTATTTGCTTTGAAAAATAACTTAAAACATTTTGAAACCAAAACCTTATTTAGAATAACATGCTTTCCCCTAATACTTTGATATTGGTTTACTGTAATATAATACAACTTCCTGCAACTTGAATCTTGTCCCGTTAATTATTGCTTACAGCAAAATGCTGTGGCAGGAATGCAAAGTGTAGATGGTTGCCCAGATTCTAAATAGAATAACGCAGTGATATGTTTAATAATCAACACAAACAGTATTAGAATTGATTTCTTACAGGAGAATCTTCCCAGGAGAGGTACGGAGACAATTGCACTCTAGGTCACTTTACTCACAGGTGAGAACATCTGTTGATTCAGCTTCCTTCACTGCTAAGCGTAGTCAACTCAGTAATATTGGATCACTGCACATAGCACATGTGTGTCTTTACTGCATATCAGTGGTCCATGGAAACGTGATATAAACAGATTTAACTACCAGTTTTTAGGAGAGGAGATTATTGCAGCCGTGACTATCATCATCAGCAGCGATTTATATAGCGCCACTAATTCCGCAGCAGTGTACAGAGAACTCACATCAGTACCTGCCCCACAATAGTATGTTTTTGGAGTGTGGAGGGAAACCGGAGCACCCGGAGGAAACCTATGCAAAGGAAAAGAGAACTTAGGGCCTTATTCATTAAGGATCTTAACTTAAGAAACTTCTTATTTCAGTCTCCTGGACAAAACCATTTTACAATGCAAGGGTTGCAAATTAGTATTCTGTTTTGCACATAAGTTAAATACTGACTGTTTTTTCATGTAGCACACAAATACTTGATAGCTTATTTGTGCACTG
Organism: Mixophyes fleayi; assembly: GCF_038048845.1. Classification (NCBI taxonomy): domain Eukaryota; kingdom Metazoa; phylum Chordata; class Amphibia; order Anura; family Limnodynastidae; genus Mixophyes; species Mixophyes fleayi. Next base: position 83,416,635 of record NC_134412.1, on the reverse strand, counting down.
AAATTTAAAGTTGATATTTGGTTGCTACATGAAAAAACAGTCAGTATTTAACTTATGTGCAAAACAGAAAACTAATTTGCACCCCTTGCATTGTAACATGGTTTTGTCCAGGAGACTTAAATAAGAAGTTTCTTAAGTTAAGATCCTTAATGAATCAGGCCCTTAAAAACTCCACACAGATAAGGACATGGTCGGGAATCGAACTTGTGACCCCAGTTCTGTGAGGCAGAAGTGCTAACCACTGAGCCACCGTGACGCCCATGCAAGAGGACACATATGACTGGCGTCTTCTGAAATTCATCCAATGGTCAGGGGTGCTGAGGGGAGGGGGTGGGGGGGAAGAGCCATCTACCCCTGGCTATGGAAGGGGCCCCAAGAAGTTGCTGTACTGGGGCCCCAAATTCCTCTTGGTGGCCCTGCTAATGATACACTGGTATTATTACCATTTAGTTGGTACTGCAGTACCATGGGACACTTTCTTTTATTTCAGCTTAGGGTCTAAAATTGACCGCTGTCCACTGGTGTCCTAGAGAGAAAAACAAGCACTCAGAAACAGATGTAACAAAATGTATATGAAGACTAAAGTTCTTGGCCATAACAAAAAAATAAATCAGAAAGTCTAAAGAAAAGTATATCATTTGCACATTTAAAATGTCATTTATTCACAATTTGCTCTTAGTTCTGTAATAAACACCAGAACCCTCATTCCATCTCAAGACATTGAAAGACAAGCTGTATTGTCTACAATCCAAATCAGTCTTCCATGAAATGCCAACACTTTATTTCTTAGTTAATTTATTTGTGAATATTTTATTTCTGTCTGTAAAGGAAACAGTCAATTTGATAGTCAAAAGTAGAAATATCACTTACTAATATTGCCTAATATCACATCTTGACCACCTCCTTAATACATTATTAATCTCTCTCCTGGAATACTTAGTGTTGGATCCTCATTTATGTCTTAAATGAGTCATGAGTGTAAAGGGACATTGGAACGGTCTTTATATAATGTGTCCCATTGATACATTTTAATCTTTTAATTACCCTAGGAATTCCTATATAAAGTGTACTCGGATGGAGCAAAAAGCAGTCCATTTAAAAGTATTGCCCATCGCTCGATCTCTGGCACCTCTGAGTATTGTGCAAATAATTTTTTGGGAATGCAAAGGCTCCCTAAACTCTCGCTAAACCTGTAACGCCCCCTAAACGCACAACTTTCCCCCTTGAAACTTATTTAAGTGTCTGACTCTCTAACGAAAATGAATTTATTGGGTCAAGGCATATTACTGTAGCAAGCCCAAATCCTGCATGGAACGTCCCAATCTGCCCACTTCTTCCTATCAAAATGAGAACACTTTTATTTTGCGCTCAACACAATTGTCGCTTCCATCTTGACCAGTTAAACGCTGCCCCATAGAAAAGGCGAACAGGAGCGCGGTGTCACAAATTGGTAAATGTACGGCTTCAGAAATCACCCTTAAGGGGAGATTCCATTAGCCACGAAAAGTCTCTGGAATTCTGCGAGACACTTCGTTGTGGAGATTTGACAGAAATAAGGGGAGAATCAATTATCGAACCGCGCTCTTTGCCGGCAATTGCAGTAGGAATCTTCGCTCATTTTCGCTCACACTTCCATGGGGTGCGACCATGCGAAGAAAAATAAGCAGAGATTTCTATCAAATCTCCGCCGCAAAATGTCTCGCGGAGACACTTTGCGGCTAATTAAATCTTCCCCTTACCGTATGGACTGTCCAGACAAAGGGGCACATTTATCATTTATCGGGCAAAACGAGAAATACTTATCAATCCTTATCGCATGGATAAGGATTGATGTATTTCTCAAATTTATGAAAAATGGATCACAGGTACAGCAGTTCCGAAAAACTGCTGTTTCTGTGTTAAAAAAAACCATACTCACCACTGCCTCTTCTGTCGCGCTGTCTCAGGATCTCCTCCTCTTCGGTGTACTTTCTCTTCTTCATGCTACTGCGCATGTGCCGACCGGAGAGCTTGAGGCTGTGACAGGGAGGGATCACAAGATCACTCCCTGCGCATGCGCTGTCCAGCTCTGCTCTCCGGAGCAGAGCTGGACATATCGAAGAACGGAAGTTTAACCAGCATTTCGGATGATGTACGCTTGCCTCAGCTGGCGTACATTAACACAACAAGTTCTTTTTTCGGGACTTGTTAGATTGCGGCCAGGAGCAGTCACCATTCTGTTGAATGGTGACTGCTCGCAAAAACGATCAGGAGTGCAAAGCAGCAGATATCAATGATATCTGCTGCGATGCACCTTTAATAAATTTGCGGAGAGCACATCCTGGCCTAATTTACACGGTAAGTGCACGATAGTGCACTACCGTGCTTTCTTAAATATACCCCAAAGTCTGCATAGATTTTCTTGTGGTTAAGGGGAAGATAGAGCTGATTATAATTTAATGTATCCAGAATATGCAATGCTTTTAAAAAAAAAAAAGACAAAGTTTTGGTTGCCTACACGCCCACCAGTAATAGAATCACGGGGAGTGAAAGGAAAATCGCCACATGTTAAAACAGCACAAGAAGGAGCAATTAACTGAACGAAAAGTCAGGCTGAGCGGTCGCATGAAACAATAGAGGTTGGAATGGAAAGTAGACGTTTTTAGTTCAGATGCTCAGATTTACAGGGCATGACAGAGAGTTAGTCATCTTGCAGGGCAATTGACAGAGAACATTAAAGAGGCACAGCATGATTAATCACACATTTGCATGGTGCTAATTATACTTTTACTACACTAGCTACCGTCATAGGTAGTATTAAGGGTGTTATTTTACCGGAGTAGCACCACGCTCGGCTGAAAGTACTTGCTTATGACAGAAATTCGCTGTAACAGAAAGCTTTCAAACAACACAGTAAAGTTCCCTGGCATTCTAAAAGATAAAAAGATCTAGGACATAATTCTGTGACACATACTCACCGTACACTATTTTCCCAGTATTCCTCTTACTTTATATATTTATTTTGCATTACATATCTCCTCAATCAAGGGCATTTCATGAGTTTAGAGGCCTGTGTGCAAGAGTAAAGTTTGCCACCCCCTCCTATGTGACAAGGAGAACGTGTGAAAGCCAAAAACACTCTCTCCCCTTGTTACATCATCATCATCATTTATTTATATAGCGCCACTAATTCCGCAGCGCTGTAGCTATAGACTGCCTTTTGTGGGAGGCTCCAGCAAAACTGGGAACGCCCCATTGTAATCAAGACAGCTGTCAGGTTGTCCTGTTCTCTCTTTCTTGTTCTTGTAGCTTTAACTAGCTGCTATTTAGCTACTACTAGCTACCTCCACCATATATATTGCATACATATCCCGGAAACCCACCCACCACATTAATACCCACACACATTACATTAATACTCCACACATTACATTAATACTACACTTTCCTGATCTGCAGAGATTGTCTGGCTGTACACCCTGTCTGTCAGGCTAAGCATCCTGAACTAGGCTGACAGACAGGGAGCTGAACAAGGAAAGGCGGGGAGCTAACCCTTGCTTTAAGCAGCAAGACATGTGATAAATTGGCTGGTTCCATGGGGAGAGACCGGCCACAAGGAGGGGTCCAGGTGCCAGGATCAGCCCCCAGTAAGCCCAGGACTACAGATCAGGGCCCTGGGCCTACTTCTTCTCTTGTCAGTACAATTCATACTTGCCAACATTTAGATATTGCCGTCCGGGAGGAGAGGTGGGGGATATGGGCGGATGGGTGGGACGGGGCTTGACAAATTGCGTATTTTTTACCCCATCCTCGCGATGTAATGTGGCATATGAATCCCGCTATGGTGGTTCTAATGCTGCCCACTTCACTAGAAAGTGGGGAGATGCGGGAGGTTGCCCTACTCTCCCGAGAATTCGGGAGACCTACCCGGAATTTGTGAGTCTCCCGGCAAGTATGGCACAACAGTGGATATAGGGTTGAACCATAAGCCAAGAGGCTGCCACGGAACCTTGACTCAAGGTCTGGTGTGCATTGTACACCCTGCACCCATGGTGGATTCACAACTGATCCCAATCTACAACTAACCAAAAGCCAAACCGTAAGTACGTCCACAACACACACTGTGCACCTCAAATTCTTACTTTTAAATGGTCGCTTCAATACACACAAATAAAAAGTCTGTTTTCGGCTTGTACCCCTTCTGCTTTAATATTTCATGCACTCTGCCTCTCAACAGCCTGGCACATAAAACGCCTAGTGTGATTTGCTTTGCCAGCAAGGCTAGCTAAATCATCTTCTTAGAGGAAGAGGACAGATAATCAGATATTCAGTTTCACATACAACAACCTTGCTCCTTCAATTAATCTTTAGCCTTGGTAGTTTCCAAATGATCTATTCCAAAACATGCTGCTTGCATCTGTCTGAAGAAGAAAAAAAAATACTTTAGCAAAAAAAAAAGAAAAGAAAAGAAAAAAGAGTGAATAATAGCATCCCCACATTACAGCCTTGCAACGGAATCTGCCAATCCATTAGAGATAATTTTATGCCCATAGTAAGTCCACGGAAATGGTTTTCATACTATGCTTTTTGCCATTCGTGCTGTTGAATATTTGACCTGACCTGAAATTCCATGTGGATTATTGTGCATATATGTTTTCATAAGAATAAAAGTAACAGACCTTGGGAGAAAATGAATTAAATGCCAGTTAACTGCTGAGACAATTATTAATATACAGATTGTCAGATAACTGCTATGTTTCTACAACACGATTTGTGAATGATGGTACCACATTAAAAAAATCCCTTTATGTACAATGAACATTGTTCTCACCTTGAAGCGGTGTTAATTAATGGATAAGTATGACAGTGTTGTATGCAGAAACAATTTGCCTTTTTGTCTCTGTGCTGGATGTGATTGAGGTTATACCTCCAGAAAACTTTAGTTTATTGGTTTGTACATGCTTTCCCGCAAATATAACTTATTATTATTATTATTATTATTATTATTATTATTATTATTATTACCATCTATTTATATAGCGCCACTAATTCCGCAGCGCTGTACAGAGAACTCATTCACATCAGTCCCTGCTCCATTACAGTCTAAATTCCCTAACATACACACACACAGACAGACTAGGGTCAATTTGATAGCAGCCAATTAACCTACCAGTATGTTTGTGGAATGTGGGAGGAAACCGGAGCACCCAGAGGAAACCCACGCAAACACGGGGAAAACATACAAACTTCACACAGATAAGGCCATGGTCAGGAATTTTACCCAGTGCTGTGAGACAGAAGTGCTAACCACTGAGCCACCGTGCTGGCCATACATATAGAAAAGCTAGAAAGCTATGGATCCTTCCTAGGCAACTGCAGGAAAGTCCTCAGAGTCCTAGTTGTATATCTATTGTTAGTGATCTTCTTGTTTTGGTACAGTTTGACTAAAGAAGGCAGCATCCATTATATAACATTATCAGTGCTTTAACATTGATGCAGGAAAGGGTTAATCCGAACAGTGACTTCAGTTGTGTTTGGCATATGTTCAGGAGATCAGTTCAGGCTTCAGAACTTTCTCCCTGGCTCAGGACTAAAGACCCCTGGGAGTTGTCACCAACTGCATCGTTTAGAAATCCCAAAATGCAATGCTCTTTCACTGCAAAGCAAACTATTATCTTGTCTCTTTTCAAGGGCTCAGGCAGATGGATCTATTCACTACTAAGATGGACTTTATATACTAATCTCTTCTCCAGCTGATTGGTCATCAAAAAGTGCTTCTTCATTGAGTTTGACCAATCTAGTGCCAACTACCATCTTGTGCTGTTCTTCTCTGTCAGAACGCTCAAAGAGGCCAAGGTTGACTGGCAAATTAACAAGCAGTTTAGCTAGGCCTCTAACAGGTCTACAAATATTCAGCGTTAAACATTAGCCTGACTGTAGGCATCTTCAACTAGCAGTCTACCAGCGAGTCACACAGAAATTTGAAGGACACACTTTAAAGGGCAACTTGGAGATTAGCATTAATAAATTGTGGATATTGAATATAATCACCCATAGTATTTATTTACTCTAGTGGTTTTTAGAGCCTGTGAACATGGTGTTAATTCCATTTCTGTTTTTGGCAGCTGAACGGAGGAGAAATTGAATCTCACATAGAGACCATTGATAATGTTTCCAATGAATATCTTTCCAGAACCAATGACAGAATAAGGATGAGGGAATGCAGACCAAATTAGCTAGAATCTGATTGGCTGCTGTGGTCAACAACTCACACTTTTCCTTTTTAGAATGGTTTGATAATTCTACTACTGGTATTTAAGTCTAAGGCTAGTGACTAAGGTGGTAAACACACACAAGAAATGCATTTATCATGTATTTGTAAGAATGGTCAATGTAAAAATATAAGTTTGAAGTGAATTTTTAATAATAATTATATCTGGTTCTTCTACAACGTTTGATATGTAATTAAAGATGTTCTTATGGGTGGTTCTTACAAAATGTTATCGGTTGTCAGTACTGCAATCCCTCCTGGTTACGTGGTAAGGTTGAAAAAGACACAGGTCGGTCAAGATCAACCTTTTATCAACTATAATTGCATTGATCCAGAAGAAAGCAAAACAAACAGTTACCAACTTAGCCTAATGGGGAGAATGAAAATACTGGACATTTTAAATACACAGGAACTGATATAGAGTTGGATGCAATTGACAAATAACACACAGACGTAAATTTCATCAGAAGAAAAAAGGCATTTTGCTTGTATACCGAACCAGATGTAAGTTAGGATGCATCCAGGTCTGTATTGAGCACATAAGTGGCAGGTTCATGTCGCCGTTGTCGTCTGTGCAGATTTTAAACCTGCACTCCAGCATCAACAAGAAATGGGCATCCTGACAGGTGTGTGTGTGTGTGTGTGTCTATGTTCACATCAGACTCTGTTGCATTTACGTTAACATACACTAACTGTATATGGCCCATGGCCCTTAGCTCCCTGAGTCTTCCACTCTAAATAAAATGAGTCATAACTGTAAACACAATTATTGTCAGTTCTTATCCTTAACACTGCATATCTGTGTGTATCTAGCAAAATGAAAACATGAGCTATTGGTTCATATTTTGATCAAAACATTTAAGCCTGCATCCCAGCGTCAAGGGCACCTCATTATATGCAGGTCCTACATTGACCTATATGCTTTAAACACCATTAAAATGCAGATAAAATCAGATGCACTCACCTCCCAGGTATAGGGGTTTACATCAAGCTTGGGCTGACTTGTGAGCCACACCCAAATGTGCCTTAAATAGGCTTGATGGACAGCTGCTACGACAACAATATTTTGAGACAAAATCAGAGAAGAAAGAAGCCCGCGCTTGGTTAATCCCATATTATATATGGAACCAGCTGTATGGCAATATAAATGCCATATAGGTATACAAAACAAAAAGACAATTGTTGTCAGCGCCTATCCTTAACGCTGCATATCTGTGTGTATCTAGCAAAATGAAAACATGAGGTATTGGTTCATATTTTGATCAAAACATTTAAGCCTGCATCCCAGTCTCAACGGCACTTCATTGTATGTAGATCCTACAATCAAAAACAAAGTGCATCTAGCATAGCAGTCATGATCAAACATGAGAACATGATCAAACCTTGAAAGGTTTGAGTGTTATGCCAATTGTATGAGGCTTACACCATAGTACTGTCACTAGTGTTTGCAGGAAACAAGGAGTACAAAGGAAAATGTATTTCCACATGAATAAGCAAACAATACACACAATTCCAGATATAGGATTAATTATGACTTGTAAATATATTTATTTATTTTCAGTGCATTTTGCACAATATTTTCTCTTAAACAAGTAAGCTGTAAGTGAGCTTGTGTCAATATTCCTTTAAAAGGTCTGCACATCAATGTAAAACAACTGTTACATTGTTATCAGCTACCAAATCCTCTGAGCTTGCTTTGTTGACTTCTCTTTCTGTAACAATTTTATTAAACAACATTAAATAATCATCTTAATTATCTGAAAAGACGTACTTCAGGGCATCGTAAATAAGATCCATGTCCCTAACTCGGTCCGGGAATATTATAAAGCTTGCCAAAAATATTATTAGATAATGCATGGTAATGAAATGAAAATTATTTGTATACTCAGCAAGTAGACTGTTTACCAGATCGGTCGCCATCCGTTCTGGAGAGCTAATAAAACCGCTGCCCAGAGAAGCAGAATATATCTTATACATGCATGGCTGACAGACACTAGGCACAAAGTAATGAATATTTTATGTCTTTTAATTTTACCATCTATGAGCCTGATGCTCCCAGTCTCTATGTGCTCTTTGTCTGCAACTTCATAAATGTTGAAAGGTTTATCATTTTTTAGATCATGGCTCAGGCTCTGCTTTCCATCATCTCGCTTTATTAAGACTGTATTCTTACCAGAACCTCCTTTTATGTTTGTGCTTTCATTTCCGAGTCCTTAGGACCAATCTCCTTCCATATCAAAGCTGAATTGTGAGACCTGTAGCAGACCGGCTCTGTCTTAAAATCTTAACCCCAGATTTTGTGTGGAAAGGGCAAGACGTCACTAATTGATCCATGTGACAAAGATTTAGAGGTTTATTTAACAAACGATGATAAGCCTAAAAATCTGGAGAAAACAGCTGTTTTCTCCGGAGATTTGGCTATCGCAGGTCTTCACTCAATTTATTATGGGGATAACGCAGGAGAAATCTGAGATTTCTCCCGCATTACCCTGCTTTTCTCTGTATACGAACGCTGTTTCAACATGACATTAGCCTACCTTCTCCTATGGGGTCCAGCGAAGCCGGAACGGTTTCACTTAATCACCACCCGGGTCAAATCCATTGCGCACGCGCAGACTTTAGCCACGCGTGCGCGTTGCATCATTTTGTCCCCGCCCCTGCGACAAAAGCGTCAATTTGTCGTGGGGGGCAGGGCTAAAATGATGCGGTTCACCTCGAATCGCGTCATTGAGTCTCACATCCTGCTCACTTCACTAGGAAGTGGGCAGGAAGCGGGAGAATTGCCTGCTCTCCCAGGAGTCCGGGAGCCCTACCCAGAATTCGGGAGTCTCCCGGACATTCCGAGAGAGTGCGCAAATATGCTTAAAGCACAGAAAGGAACTGATGGGGTAAACAGTTGGAGGGAGTTGAGGGCTGCTGGTGAAACATGATCATCTTTTGCCCACTGGTGTATCTTAAAAAAAAAAAAAAATTACATAGTAGTTTATACATCAGGATCAGTGGCATCTGCCTTCCTGCTATTAGAAATTAAATGCCATTTATTCACTACTCATTTTACCTTGAGAAACACATATGTCGGCTGCTGGAAAAGGATATAATAGAAGTGCAAACAGAAGCGACTGTATTATGCTAGGAAATAATTGAAGCTTTTCACTCAATTATTAGATAATTACATTCACGTCTTTGCCGTGTATGTTTATAAGGTTCTATTGTCAAGTACATTTTGTGACAATAGAAATGATAGAACCACAACAGTGTACACATGCAATAAGACCTTGTTAGGGAACTGGCATCTGAAATACACAGGTACAGATGAGCAAAATCGTGGCAAAACTTAAATAGAAAAATAATAGCACTGTCACGGCGTTCTTCAATAACTTACTTTAAACTTCCTCTTTTTTTTTTTAAACACCTGTTTATCGAAGCCGACCGTGACAATGCAATCAATGTAATATTATTCATAGATAAAGTATTTCACAATTTGGAAAAGAAACACCATCTAATGAACATATGAAGTTCAATAGTATAACAATGAATACATATCCACAGTGTTACGAGCCGCGGCGGTACGCCGCATCCTGGCGTGAGGTAGCAGCCTAGCACGTGCATTAGTTACTATGCACTGTTATCTTGTGGCGTAGAGTAGGAGGCTGTAGGGACATCCTCCAACTCCAGGGGGAGCTCTCCCGTGACTCTATTTGTCATTTATACATGTTCCTGGTTTGTGATATGACCTATGCTAGTTCTAGCTAGTAATTAATTAGCAGCCTCCTTAGGCTGATTGTCAGCAATGTTCTCCTCCGTTCTGAATTGTCCATCATAGTATTTAAGGCAGTGAGGACTGGGCCTCACTGCCGGTTATAGTTCCTGCTCTGTGCATACTTACCTGCTCCCTGCTCTGTTCCCCTTCTCTGCCTTTGGCTTTGGATTGATCTTGCCGTGTATGACCTTGGACCATGTACTGGACTCTGTTCAATTGCCTGTGACCTTGATCTCTGCCTGTTACCTGGATTTGTTGTTTTCCGCCAGCCCTGACCTTTTTGCCTGGACTGCACCACCGCTACCCGCTGCACCCCTTGACCTCGGCCCGTTTGGACTTTGCTATTCTTCTACCTGGCCCTCGCCTGCACTGCGGTAGGTTTATAAACTTGTACTACTTTGAACTTAAGACCTGGGGGCATCCGAGTACCTGTGAGCACGTTCAGCTCTACAGGAAAGGCGGCTGCTATAGGCGAAGACCTCTGTGACCTGTTCTACAAGTTTATGACACTTGCCGTCAGCCATAACACACAGATTTTGTACAAAACATTGTGTGGCGAGGGCAGTGAGTGCCAAGGCCCGCGCGAGACCCCCCTCAATCAACTCCCACACCAACACAGTTAACCTAGAATAGGGGGATAATCAGCCACACTGAGTAGCTCATACCAAGATGTATGTTGTATGCACTGATTAGTTTGCCTTTTGAAGACCAAGGGAAGGTTGTTAATATAGCATTAATCTAACAGAGTTTTTAACCAGTCCATACAAAATCCATGTGCAACAACATTTCAGTGTACATAGTTGCTGATATTAATTTACAGGTGTCCACCAATGTACGTACAACATAGTGGTAGAAAGGGTAGGAAAATGAGTTAGCCATTGGGATATATTGGCCTGACATAAAGAATGGCCTATTACTTCATGCAACATGCCAGAGTGAATCGTAATGGCTTTGCATTAAAGGATTATGGCAATCAGAAAATGCCCTCAGGACTCCACATATATAGTATTGTGCCGTTAAATATGCTCTAATAGATTCAAACTTCTCTGAGGCTTCCTGAAATGTCACAGGTCTATTAACTGTTTTATTAATCAGATGGTCACTCCCCCCATCTTACAAATCCTGTAAGGGGTAGGCTACCATGTCGTAGTGGTAATCAGGATTACGTGTGCATTAGGATTGTGTTTGTGTCTAAGCATCATTTTCCAGTAGTCCACACTAGGGGGTTATCATTCACTGCCTGAGACATCTTCTGCTCGTGCTGATGGAGCAATCCTTTCAGATCAATGTTGGGTTAGAATCGTCTTTAAATTAGCATAAGTATTGTGGTCTTGTAGCCAATCCCTTAAATATCATAGGAAAGAAGCATGATTATGTAAAGGAACATTGAGGAAGTTTTTATACCCTGGTTTGATCAACGCTGTTGTAATTTCTTCGTGCTAATCCGCGGCCTCTTTCCATTCCAGATGTTTTGTATCCTTAGTCGTTAAGAGAACTGATAGAAAAGTAGGGAGAAGAGGATCAGTGTTATCAGATTAGTCCTTCCCATATAGGACAGAAGAAGACAACCCTAACCCTCAAGTTCATCTCCCAGATCTTTAATAGCTCTAGAGATACTAATTTTATATAGGTGTGAAGGATTTTTAGGAAGCCGAATCCCTAAATATATAATCCGATGTGCAGCCCATTGATTTCCCCCAGGAAGGACATATCACGTTAGACTTTAAATACGTAGCATTGGACTTTTTCATGTTAGCCATAAAACTAGAAACAAGTCCTCTCTTCTCTCCTGGATTATGGGCAGTGAGGTCATTGGGTTTGCAATATAAAGTAGTACATCGTCAGCAAAAACTGAAATTTTGTTTGTGTCCTATAGTTAGACCTTGGAATCCCAGCCAATTTTGCACAATACGAAGCAGCGGCTCTATCGCGAGGTTAGACCACAATGGAGACAAAGGGCACCCTTGACGAGCACCTTGTTTCATTGTCATCTTATCTCCTCTAATACCATTAAGCAGAATCGCCGTGGATGGATTAGTGTAAAAATATTTGATGAACTGCATGAAATTCTTATTAAAGTCCCTGTTGTGTAGAGCCGCCAAAAGTTGGGGACAGAGTGCGCGTCAAATTTCTGTTTAGATTCAACAGCATCTGAGACATAGTTGTGTTTTGGGACGGCGCCACTACCGTTGCTATTGTAGTGCAACTCCCTTTTACCATGTACTGCCTTCCAACAAACCCCAGTTGATGATCCGTGACCAGAGACGGCAAAATAGTTTGCAATATAGTTGCCATTATTTTGGCCAGGATTTTAAAATCAGAACTCAATAAAGTAATACAAATATTGCCTGGGAAGAGGCAGCAGATTAAATGATTAAATTATAACAAAGACTTTTTTTTTATTAAATAAATTGCAGTGTTCAATTATGTATGATTTTATAAAGCATTTTTAACAAACGGAGCTTTGAGGCTGGTCCTCTTTACTTTCTGCCTCGTTCTCGATTGTAAAATGAAAACATGAAGTATCTACTCCTGTAGATAGAAGTGAAGAGATCACAATTGCACAGATCAGAGCAGCATTTACAAAACTAACTGCATCCATTTTAAGCCATCATGTGACCGACGAGATTAGGTTGAATAGCGAGAGGGAGACAGCTCGCCCTCTGCATCTAAATCAAATGAGGAAATGGAATAGTACTTATTGCAGAGACCATTCTGTCAGATGCAGTTCACACGAATACCTCACAGAAACTGATTTATTGATCCAAACACAGGTGATTGCCCTTTTCTGAAGTGAGAAATTAATTTACTTTTTCTCTTTCAGTTTCCTAAGTGAAAAATGTTTTATTTTTGTTTGTTCTTTACAAAATCAATAAAATGCATAGAACTGTTTTATTAAATTGTGTGCTCAATAAGTGGAGAGAGTCTTTAGGAAGAAAAGTTCCTGTAACAAAGTTTATCTGCAGGATGGGAGTGTCTTTAATCACTTCCCTCTAAGGGTGAGTCCTGGGGGTATATTTACTAAACTGCGGGTTTGAAAAAGTGGAGATGTTGCCTATAGCAACCAATCAGATTCTAGCTGTCATTTATTTAGAGCGTGCTACAAAATGACAGCTGGAATCTGATTGGTTGCTATAGGCAACATCTCCACTACTTCAAACCCACAGTTTTTAGTAAATATACCCCCAGACATTATTTCTCATACAATATTTCCAGCTTGAAGCATTAAAAAAATAAAAACAAAAATTATTTTCCTACAAGTTCTAGGTGGATTGAATCAATTAGATTCAATAATGTAGGAAGAAATTTTGTCTGCAAAACAGAGTACTCAGTAATGCTAATGGTTCACTTCACTTGTTTATTGAAATTATACTTTATATAATATTATTATAATACCCCCAAATCAATGTAAAAAAAAAATCATAGCGGGATTGACATAAAGGAAGTGAGACTGTGTAATTTCATTACTAGTGATTCCAAAAATTTATGGTATATAATTTGCCTCATTCTACAGTGAATTTTACACAATTGTCTGGCCGAGTTTGCATTAAGTGTTCCCTTCAGAATAACCCCTTGACACAGCAAAACAAATTAACACTATTGTCCCAGCTGCACGTGCGAGAATTATAACAGCATATCACAATTCTCCCATGTTCTTCGATCTTCACTGTTTGCATGCATGGGTTGCCGTATGGGATCATACCTAAGTTTTGTCAAGGCTCGACTGCTCTGCTGCTGCAGGTGCAGGGTTTCTCATCCCACCCGACACCACTGCTGAAGTTGCAACAGTGCAGGCCCTGTGCAGTGAGTCACAGGCTGAATTAATAACCTGCTGCATCCTTTTCAACTCACGTTAATGATCCTTCCGCAGGTTCACCTACGGAAACCTTGTTACGACTTTTACTTCCTCTAGATAGTCAAGTTTGATCGTCTTCATGGAATAGCCTTAAGACCTAATGCTAGTAATTAGCTGCCAGCACCTGAGGGTTATTACAGGCATAAAAAAATCAGTTTATTTAGTTTCCATGAAGTAGCTTTCTAGATCTATGTGTTACTTGGCAGCTTTTCTGTGTTTGACCATTGGTTTTTGGATGACTATTCTCTCTGGCACTGACCCATGGCTTTTGAACTACTAATTTCCCTGGCTTTGACCTCCGGCTCTCAGACATCTTCTCTGAGTCTGGATCCCTGGCTGATCCCTGGCTAGTCCCTGGACTTGCTACTAGTCCTTACACTAATTCTCTGTTCTTAAAGTTACAGTGCCTATTTTCACTAAATAATATTCCCGCGTGTTCCTGCTACTAGAATCCAACAACCCAATAGTTACAGAAGATCTAGAATTCTTTCCATCTCTCCTACTTCTATCGCTCACTCTCTCCCTTTTCATCCAGTCTCGTTCAAATTTATTTTTTATATTAAGATGCATTGTGGAAGTTTGTCAAACAAAGGGAGGTACATAGTCAATCTGTGTAAGGAATGAGTGTCTAAAAAGAAAGTAATGAAGATACCCCCACCCAAAGGTACTTCCAGAAATATCGATACAGCAGAGGAAGAATATGACATTTATAAGTGTTAAGATGACAACCCCACACAAAGTACCGTCAGTAATATTAATAGAGCTGAGGAAGAAGAAAATGGGCTTGAAAACACTTTAGGTAGTGACATTAAACTAGACGACACAGTACATTAGTAGGATCTGTACCAATTAATCCTGCAGATTATTTTATCTAATTCACTATGGGTACAATATAGGCACCATTTCAAATTTTCATCCACAAAGGGAAAAGGTAGACAGTGATTTATGAGTTTCCTGGTGTATTACACCTTAGCAAAATAGGATAAAATTAAGAGAAGTTGGCTCATGTGATAAAAAAAAATATTTAATTTATTGTTTTAGCTGCAACATTTTGCTCATAGAACTCAGAAGCTAACAATGGGCTTTGAGATTGGGTTATATCAGTACACTACTTTTGGTCCATGAAAGTAGTACTGAGCATTTAAAGCAGATGCAGAGCCAGAAGGAACTGGGATTGTGTATAAAGAAAAGGAAGACATTTGATCAAGCAGAACTAAGTATCTTTGAAGCTGAAAAGAGATATTGGCGAGCTGTTTGCAAGCGTCCTATTGCAATTGTACAGTCACTGGCAGAAAGAAATATTGGAATCGGTGCGCCTTCCAGTGCATATCAAATAAGGGAAGGCTGCTGAAAGAAGTAGAATCATTTGCTCAGCTTGATACCGTAATGAAACAACATATAGGATAGGTCCAGAGTTGGGGCCCATGCTCATAAAAGGTAAAGTAACTCATAATGAGCTGGAAAAAAAAACCTCTCCATATGATTGTGTCATAAGTGAGAAAATCTATATATTATTCCTTCATTATGGACCGTAACCCAGATATGAGTCAACAAGAAGATATATCTGTTGTTATTACATCCATTGAACTTGATGGTAGGTGACGGGGTACCAAGGCTTGGTGCCCCCATTATTGATCTCTGATAACCTGATTTCCTATTAGCATAATTCTGTCGACAGGAGAGGAAGTGAAACACAAAGTTGTTTGCAGTTTCAAAATCGGCTCTGAGGGTCTTTTCAGACTGGCCCTTTATTTATACCTAAGGTCCAGCATTAACTGGTTAACAACAAGTACTTATAAGGAAATCTCTTTAGCTCAGCAAATATTTCTTTGCAACAATAAATACATATAAGGCAATATCCTTTATCCAGTACTACGTGGTTTCCTCCAGGCCGTTTTTTTCAGTCTGACATCCTGCTATTGTCTATTCCATAGGAAACACTTGTTTTTCTACGAGGCGTAGTTCTGTATCTGTGGTATAGTTTTTAAGGTATTTTACACATATATTTGTACCTTTTAATAACTATTAATTGTTTTATACTCTCACATAGGCTAGAAATTAAAGGATATTTAATTGGATTTCTAGCACTTAAGGAAATAGCTGGTCAAGGCTTATCCATTGTAATACTTATTATTATTATTATTATTATTATTATTATTAATAATATTAGGCAAAAACATATTAAGCAGTGCTGTACATTGAGGGGATCTTGAAATAAATATATACCATATAATGACGTGAAACAGATAGCCCTGCCCAACTGAGCCATGGTGGCTCAGTGGTTAGCACTTCTGCCTCACAGTACTGGGGTCATGAGTTTGATTCTTGACCATGGCCTTATCTGTGTGGAGTTTGTATGTTCTTCCCGTGTTTGCATGGATTTCCTCTGAGTGCTCCAGTTTTCTCCAACACTCCAAAAACACATTAGTAGGTTAATTGGCTGCTATTAAATTGACCCTAGTCTCTCTCTCTCTCTCTAGTCTCTTTCGGTCTATGTGTGTGTGTGTGTGTGTGTGTGTGTGTGTGTGTTAGGGAATTTAGAGTGTAAGCTCTAATGGGGCAGGGAGTGAGTGAGTTCTCTGTACAGCGCTGCGGAATTAGTGGTGCTATTTAAATAGCTGATGATGAGCCCACAATCTATGAGTTATGGGGAAAAATGAATACATAACTTAGCATAATAACAATTGTAGTTGCTGGTAGGGAAAGTGTGTGTGTGGCTACTGTAAGGCAGAAGCATTGCCAGCCACCAATATTAAAGAATCCATTGGCGGCTGCCATCTTTGTTCAGCTACCAGTGCCCTTTGCAACCAATGGCTGCAAAGGGCACTCTTGTGGTTTTCTGTCAGCTGGGTAAAGGTGAGTGCCCAATACTTTTCTTTAGAGCCATTGTCACTGCTGGACACAGTCAGGACATTTGTTCCTGTGTTGTCAGAAGCTGTGGTGGCAGAGACCAGTAGAGGTGGAACAGAGACGGTAACGGCAATGATAGTTGAACTTGCTGGGAACAGCAGCTGTAATGTGATGGAATCCCAGTAAAGTGCCCTACCTCCCACATAACAGCCATCTCCATCCGCAGTCCGCATGCCACCAAGTAAGCCAAGAGGAACTGAGTATTCTATCTGATGAGTGCAAAGGACAACCCTAAGACAAACATTTAGGGCACACAGCAAGGTGTATAAGCCCACCTGCTGCAGAGAAATGTATTGGCTGTCTGTTCCCTGTGATTCATACACATTAAATTTAATTGTAGGTGCTGCAAAGACCAGACAGGATGCTGGTTTCTTTTGGATCTATACAGAAACATTTTTTTTCTTCTTGCACTTGAAGATGAGCTATCTCATGTGATCACACAGAGTACCAAGACATTTTTAGTCGATGATAGAATCAAATGTGTTAGTGTTGCACAAATTACAGCCGCGTAAATGCCAGAAAAATATAATATACCTACCGAGCTAAACAAAAAACAAATGTCGCTACAGCAGTAAAACGCTTCTTTCAGATGAAGCCCCTAATTGAAGAATCTCTAAAACAACTGGGGGTATTTTTTCTCCCAGCAGAATAGTAGATTTTGCAATTATATCTAGCAAATATATAAAAGGAAAACGTGGAATAATCTGGGACTTGAAACAAGCAGGTAAAATATCTCAAACTGCACAGACCACAGCAATACAATAAATATAAATATAGAATTAAGAGATTCATGCAGAGTTACTGTGAGTATTATAGGAAAAGATTGGGAGCATTTTATTTTAACCATGAAAAGTTGGAAAAAGAGCCAGGCGTTCTCAGGAGCATAGAGTGGGTGAAGCAGGGGTAGAAACCTCTTTGGGCACCAGGTACACTACAGGACACCACAGAAACCAACTTTCAGCACCTTAATGGAGGAGACAGAGAAGTTTTTGGAATCCCTCCTGGATCACCTCACCTTTCAATACATCCCATACCAGCCCAGCTTTTCAGGGGTGCCAATGGCTACACCACGTGGAGATCCACGTTTGTGTGGAGTTCCACACTTTATGCCCTTTCCGTGGCCAATTTTTCAATATAACTGAATGAAGGATCATTCAAACAGCACTAAGGGATGGGTGAATGATACTATAAAGATAAGGAACTTAATGTGGAATGACTATGAGAGTGGGTCAATGATGGGGGATGTGGGGTCAATGGTTGATGGAAGATGGAGCAAAAACGATTGTTAGAGGGTTAAATGGTAAAGGATCAACTATAGAGGCTGAGAAATTAATGGCGAACGAAGAGTTAAAGATAAATGATCCAGTGGTTAATGGTGGAGGGCTAAAGGAATAAGGGTTAATCAATGTTTAATGGCAATAAACACACCCTCTTTAAAAGTTTTATTTTGTCAGGTCAAAATAACAACAAGAGACGATTGACAAAGTGAATACAGTTATAACAAATAAGCAAGAAGTAATCAAATCAGTGATCAGCATCGAACTTGCAAAACACTAAGTCAAACGAACCCTAAAATGTAGCATTAACGAGGAAAGGAAGAAAGAAAGTAAGAAAGAGAGGGTATAGAGGAAGAAAGGAGCGAGAAAGAAGGTAGAAAAGGAAGAAAAAGTGTTCCGAATGATGCTGGTCATATACTCTATCCGTTGAGTCTGCCAGACTCTATTAATTAAAGACTTCATGGAGGGAGGGGATTGCATACACCAGTCTGCCGCTAATTGGCAAGTAGCTGCCTACGCAATGTGCTTAATCAGTTTGTTCTGATGTCGGGGTGCCGAGGGAGCCCCCAGAGGGAGTAGAAAGAATTTGGGCTCTAGGGGAATGTCCACCTGAAGAATTGCATTAATCAGGCTTCTAATAACACACCCTCTTTAATGGTAGGGATATAACACGTGGCCTGTATTGTCCGATCATCTTTGCTACAGTTATAGAAGTACTGTAAATCTTGTGAAACATCCACCAGACCATTATACTGCCTCACAGTCATGTGACTAGAATTCTGAATATCCAGTCACAAGTCTCAACTCACCCCACATTGGTCCTCCTATATAAACTTTGGCCAAATATGCCCAAATACAATTTATATTTTTAGAAACATTTGTTAGTAATAGGTTTTCAGATAACGTACGGTGACAAATTGGTTTAGGTTTGCGGGTTTAGCGTCAAGGGATTTGGCTAAGTGTTCGGGGTTAGGCTAGGTACACACTAGAGGTTTCTCAGTTGATTATCGGGCCAATCACTTTAACGATTAACGACCACTTGGCCACATATTGTGTTAATGTGTATAATCACACGATGAACGACAATCGTTCCAAGGTGCCAAATGTAATTTCATTTGGTTGATCGTACTGTTTAATAATCTCGCTCCAATCACCTTGCGATCATGTAGTGTGTATGCACTCACAATCTCCATAGAGTCTACAGAGTCATGGTCTTTTCAGCCGATGCCGGCAATGTACCGTTGACTTAAATGTAGAGTAATGTAGATGGAAAAGTTTGTTTGTTCGTTCTAAGACTGAATATTTCATTTCAGAGTCACAGAAGTTAACGAAATGCGTAAGGACATGTGAATATATACCTATAACAAGGTGGTTTTAATCAGTGTGACAGGAATGAATGAATGAGTGACTATTGTGCTGTCATTCTCTAACTGACTAGAGGACCAGATGAAGAGCACAGATCTGAAGGTAAATCGTGTATAGTGTGTACGCATGAATCGCCAGACCGGTCGGACCTTCAGTCGTAGGAACAATATTTGAAGAAAACACGTTGGTCAGAAGATTCTTCAATGTGTACCTAGCCTTAGTGTGAAAGATTATACTTGGTTTAAATGGTCGCTTACAATGTCACTTACAAATATATCTGAAATGTAATTGTTACGGCTAACGGTCTTATCATAAACCAGTAGAACCAGATGGAGAGGTCTTCACCTATAGCAGCCGCCTTTCCCGTAAAGCTCGTTATGCTCACAGGTACTCGGATGCCCCCAGGTCTTACACTCAAAGTAGTAAGGGTTTATGAACGTATCGTAGCGCAGAGTAGCGGGGTGTAAAATAAAGCGTGGTCAGGAAACAGGCCAAGGTCGTAGGTCCGAAGCAGGTAACGTGGTCTTAAACAGGCAAGATGTCTGGGCTGGCAGCGATCAATGGAGGTCCGAGTCACAAAGCAAAGGTCAGGGCAACAAGCAATCAAACAAGGTCCAGGTTCCAGGCAGAGGGTCAAAAACACAGAATTAAATCCAAAGTACAGCAAACAGCACAGGAGCAGACAAGCAGACAGGATTCTGAGCGCTATAAACACCAGAGTGGCTAAGCCCTCCCTGCCTTAAATAGTTAGCTGGGCCAATCACAAAAGAGGAAGACAGGCTTGGCAATCAGGCTCAAAGCTGCTAATTAACAATGTAGGGGATGGAGGTATGAGGACACAGCTACCAAACAGGCTCCTCCTATCCCATAATAGAATAAAAAACAACCTAATGGAATTTACTGAATACAGTCAACAAGTACAATTGTATATTATTTATTTGCGCAAGCACCCGGCTATAGATCATGCCGGAGTGCAGCACTATCTGCAGAGAGCGTCCCAGCCGTTGTCCTGGCAACGGTCGGGACGGAAGGGGAAATTACTTCTTGGTCGTCACGGTGATGGCCGGGACGCTGCTGGCGCTGAAGCAGAGAGCCTTGGCTGGTGAGTACACAGCCGCGGCTCGTGACAGTAATATATTATGTTGCCTTGAATAGCATGCAAATGTTCCTGAAAGACAGTGGTATGGGTGAGCGCCCAATTAAATATCTGGTGAGTGGGACATGGCATATTCAGAATTTTAACCGAATATTACATGTTTTTGTAATTTTACATATCATAGATACATTGTAACTATTTTCTCTGCAAACTGGATAACAGATATTACACAGTAAGCGCAGTTTGGCTGGCATTAGTTTTCTTATCACTTCCATGTCAATTGTGTCAAGGTCTTTCCAACTTAGCCTTGAAGGTTAGGTGTCTGTGTTGTTTTCAAATGAGTAGATTATTTAAGTCAGCAGACTTTTTAGGTCTAGTTTATTAAAAGCTAAACAACATTCGCAAGATAGAAGATAAAGCTTCTTTAATCTTTATTTTTAATCTTCCAGTGGTAAACTAGGGCGTGCATCCTTGGCTCGGGAAACAAATAAAAAATGTTCTGTCTTTCAAACTTTAAAAGCAAACAAACAACATAAAACAGATCAATAAGGAAAGATGTGAAAGTTAATAACTTAAGATATAGGTGGCTCACGGACTTCATATAAACGTAAACATAGCATTTGTTCATCTACTACCTACTAAGGATTTAGCTCTTTTTAAAGTTTGGTTAATTATTTTTCTTACTTTCAGTGTTAGGTTTAGTACAGAAAAAAACACAAAACACAACAACAGATGGAGCAAAAAGTAAATGTCTGTATGATCAAAAGACATAAAAAGAAATATATACATGTATTCATCTCTCAAAGTGAAACATAAACTTTTTCTTAACTGCAAATAAAACTTGGTTTCTACCTTCAAAATAATTGTTTTTTGTTTCTGGGTTGTATTTGTGCTTTTTAGGCATGTATTGTATATCATCTGGTAATTTTTATTTTCCTTGCCTTGGAAATGATATTTATATGTAATGCAGAGGGAACAAAAATTTTAAATCCGCCTGATGATATAAATACTTGGTGAAATGGTTGAGAACGAGGCAAGGAAAAAAATATATATTTAGTCAAAAGAGTGCACTGACAAGCCAGTAAATTAAAGTAACATGTATTTAGTAAAAAACTTTTAAAACGGAACTACTTTTTGAAGGGTTTTTTTTTGTACCATGATGGACGTAGTTCAATATTCTATACCCTATGGAAACAAAACGCAACTGGCTGAGACACAGCAAAAAGTCTTTATTGGTAGTGATCCTTGATTAGTGATCAAGTCCCTCGTTTTCCCGAAAAGCTAATAGCTTTACAAAGTGGGATGGAGACGTACGCAGATGAGCAATAGCTAGGACTGGTGGGAGGAGTGGTGCTTTCCTTGTAATGTGTTATTGGCACACCGGTGTACTTATTTTTGAATAGTGCAAACATTAAATTTCAATTTGAGGAATGAAATTATTGAAATTAGATAAAAGAATGGAGAGGACTTGTTTTTAGGGGAGATTCTTGCCGTGCAGTGGGGGCACAAACATTTCAACTCTGCAAAAGGATTTCGATTGGTGCTTTGTGTTTTAGATTGTGCTACCTGTATGCCCCAGTAGCCTATGTTCTGATCTGTGGGGCTCAGTGAGCCTGTTGGCAAGGAAAGACAGACTCTGATGATTGTGATTCTCTCTCTTTCTGGATTGGGGACACAGTGCTAATCTAACTATATTATATTGTGTTCTTTAATATGTTTTGACCCTTCTATTGCTGCTGGGCCAGAATACCATAATGTTTAGGACATATTGCAATGCAAAGAATTGTCGACGCTCACTGCCACTCATGCAATCTCTATAGTAAACTACTCCTAGATGCAGTACAGATATGTGCTAATAGTGTATTCTGTTTATTAGTAAGGAAACATATTAAGATGAAAGTAACATTTCCTTGAAAGTTGATAAATATGTGTGCATGTACAAATTTGGAGATGGTATAAACTACTGTATTGATTTAGATGCTCAATGACTTGGAGAAAACAGTATTGTGCAAATATTCCAATCTCAAGAAAGTGTTCCAATCACCTTACGCGTTTCGCCTGTCTTCATCAGGTGGATTGACATTATTATTATGCTATATTTACAAAGCGCCAACATACTACCCAAGGCGGTACATTGAGAGGATCATGACACAAACATATTACTTGCAATGACATGAAACAGAAGATAAAAATGGTCCTACCCAAATGAGCTTACAATCTGGAAGCGTTGGGGAAGACTCGATCCATTGAAATGGAACATGCAGGGATTTATTTACATACTAACCAGAGCCAGCCCTATCAATTAGAATAAAAAACATATTACCCATTGCAAAGAGTAGACTCCTAGATCTGTGATGGGTGCTGGCATGGAGCAAGGGCTTATGGGAGAGATGGAGCAATGGTCTGTATGCTCTTATCATGCTGAGGACATTTCCTAGCGAATAGCCTCCTGGCCTAAATAAGGCATTAATCTTTGGATATTGGATTGGTAGTGAAGGGTTTGACTCCTATGGGCCATCTTATCCCTAAGTCTAGGGAAGGTTGGTGTGGCCATACTGTTCCAACGTCACTCAACATGTCAGAGGCTCCTTCATGGCCAGCAGGATATGTTTGTTCCAGAGAAGAGCTTCGGCTGACCTGAGGAGCAAAGGGGCACACCCTAACATAGCAGATGGACTCAAAGACTCTTGCCTCCTAAGAGTTCTCAGAGGTAGTAGTGTGGCCCTCTGACCATTGTTCTTACAGATTTGTAACAGGTGATTTGATGGCATGCACCTTGGGCTTTCGATGAAAGTGCGGCCACAGAGGCCCAAAGAGAAACCCAGGGACTGTACAAAGCCTGTTATATGCATCATGCAAAAAAATGTTTATTATTTTTTGTGGATACTCTAATTTGACTTAGGAATACAGCTTAGTAAAGTTTTCCAGAGTTAATGATCTGATTTTCCTGAAATAGCTCTTTGGGATAGTGCTGGGGACATTTTTCTTGTTTTGGGCTTTTATTGAGCAAATTGCAAATATATTTCTTTGGTTTTATCATTTTTTTTATTCCATAAATACAATAACCTACATACTAAATTAAGAGATTGTGAGTCATTTACCGATATTCAAAAATTATAGCATATAATGTTATAGATTTACCGTAAGCTTTCTTTGGTTCATTGGTCAGTGCATAAATTTACATTTAATACATTCCAATAATGTCTTTAACTTTATTTTGTTAAAGTGCAAACTTTTTTTGATCAGCCATTTTCTCCACTGCAATTCCGTAGCCTTGCTTAGTCAACATTCAACTTATTAACTTTCCTATTTAACTTATAGGGGTTTCTACCCTCAAGTGACTATAAATGGTTACACCACTTAACAGTACTCTTAATGTTCCATCACAATAAACAGCATACACTTTGTCAGAACGACACCAGGCAAGCTAACACTGACTAGATACACTTTTCCTGTCTGGTCACCGGTCACTGTGTAGCATTGGTTGCAATGCATAATAGCACAAGTTTTTATACTTGGATCCCCCCGCTGCCGCCTCCCCCTGGATCCCCCCACTGCCACTGTACCGCTGCCACCTCCCCCTGGATCCCCCTGCTGCCACTGTATAAGATGCACCCAGTTTTTAGACCCCAAATTTTTGGGAAAATGGTACGACCTACCAGATCTCACTTAATCCATCTAAAACTTAACTATGCTTTTTCTTTTATTTTTTTGCTATTACATTTTATATAAATTGTCTGTCAGGATTTCCCAGGTATGTCCACGGAGAGAGGGTAAGTGCTTAAAGTGGTTTTATTAAGAAACACAGATAACAGTCCACCACGGATTGTGGCACAGATATACAGAGATGAAAACTCAGAGCAACAGTTTAATGGGAACAACAATATTGAAGACTTAACTGATCCGTTAGATGGTAGTTCAGCGCAGCAGGTGTAAGAGCGGTGCACTGCAACCACAGGTAAGTCCCACAAAGGGAGTCCAGTCCTGATGAGAGACCTGACAGCACTTGGTAATGCAGACAGGAGCTGAGCACTTGGTAATGCAGACAGGGGCTGAGCACTTGGTAATGCAGACAGGAGCGGAGCACTTGGTAATGCAGACAGTTGCGGAGCACTTGGTAATGCAGACAGGAGCTGAGCACTTGGTAATGCAGACAGGAGCTGAGCACTTGGTAATGCAGACAGGAGCGGAGCACTTGGTAATGCAGACAGGAGCTGAGCACTTGGTAATGCAGACAGGAGCTGAGCACTTGGTAATGCAGACAGGAGCTGAGCACTTGGAAATGCTCACAAGAACAGAGCACTAGGAAATGGTCACAGGAACAGAGCACTTGGTAATGCAGACAGGAGCTGAGCACTTGGAAATGCTCACAGGAACAGAACACTTGGAAATGCTCACAGGAATGACCTGATGATCTGGCAAAGACCGTTTGAAGCAGCCAGGTTTGTATAGGCCACATGCAGGTGAAACAACTCCCAGTGATAATGAGTCAGGAAAAATAGTCCAAGTAGCACAGCGGCCCCTTTGGTGGGCAGTGGTACTACAAGTAGGATATATATACACACACAACAAATCCAATAAAGTCACTTCAGACAGTAGATGCAGAATGCTAGGCGTGACATTGTCTATAACATAACCTGGATGTGCATTCAATATAAAAAAATTTTTTTTTTTGCTTCAATGTTGCCTCATTTGACAGCAAAGCCTTTAAATAATATAATGAGAAGCATTATTCATTAATACACACATACTGTAGAACACAGGAAAAAAAATAGAAAATTGCTGTACCACGGTTGACAAGGACACCACCGGTGTTGTATATTCCAGTTGCTTCATCATCCCTTAGTCTTTGAAATAGCTTATTCCACTCTCGCTGTTTGGAGTTCAATCTCCGAGGCACTCATCATTTCTTTTTTGGCTTAATTCACTTTCATTTTATTTATTACGCTCCTAACTGCTTACATGGGCTAGAGATCTATTCCTTTATTCAGAGGACCTTGGCACATTAAGAAATAGACAGAACACAAAATGTGCTCCAAGCTACTGATTTGTCTTTGTGGTGATTTTTTTACTCTGACCTCTTCTGAAGGGATCTCGATGTTTGAGTATTATCCCGCCAGGCAACCAATGGGCCAAGTGGAGGTTAACTTCTGTGGTCAAATAACTATGACTAACTGAGATTTAAATTGATATAGTGTCCAGTTATGTAAAACTATAAAATGTTGGCTTGTGGGTTAAAATGTAACCATAGTTTGCTGCAAGATTCTATAGGTCTCTTGACATTCTATAACAAGATACACCTAGGGGTTCAGTTTTTACTTTTGTCTAGGGAATATGTGTTCTTATTATGTTTTTTCATATGCACAAAATTTGTGTTTTTCAGTGTTAGGGAATAAATATACCGTAAACAACTGAAAAACTCAGTATAACAAAGTGCTTTGTCTAGTTTTTATTTTATACAGGGGAGTGGGGGAAAGTGTCAGGGCAGAGTCCACTAAAGTGTGTCAGGGGAGGGGGTATCAGGGGACAAGGGTGTCTGTGGAGAGGAACACAGAGAATGGGATTATTGTAAGGTTCACATCAGCACAGTGGCAGGAGAAAGTGACCTTTACGCTCAAAAGTAAGTTTAATGATGCATTTGACAAGGACAGTGTGAGGAGGTGAACAGAAAGCAACACACTTAGAGTTATATAGTAGAATGATCAGGGTCCACCAGCAGCACAGAGTATATCAGGAGATGAGTGATGTGTTAGTGTGGACAGGGCTGCATGTGACAGGGACAGTGACATGATGTGAGGTGAATGAAAGCAGCAGGAAGCCACAGACTGAAAGTTATATAGTGGAAGGAGCAGGGTCCCCCAACAGCACAGAGTATATCAGGAGATGAGTGATGTGTTAGTGAGGACAGGGCTGCATGTGACAGGGGCAGTGACATGATGTGAGGTGAATGAAAGAAGATGGAAGTCACAGACTGAAAGTTATATAGTGTAAGGAGCAGGGTCCCCCAACAGCACAGAGTATATCTGGAGATGAGTGATGTGTTAGTGAGGACAGGGCTGCATGTGACAGGGGCAGTGACATGATGTGAGGTGAATGAAAGCAGCAGGAAGCCACAGACTGAAAGTTATATAGTGGAAGGAGCAGGGTCCCCCAACAGCACAGAGTACTTATTTGATGCTTCGGTCTTAACTTATGCTGAAAAACTAAGTCTAATTCACCTCTAAATGAAACAAAGAACATACAACAAACTTATTTAAAACATTTTTACAATACTGTACATACCTAAATTTAATTGTTGCATGTGCAGCAGCTCTCTCATGTGTTTTTTTTTTGCTTTTTTTTGGGTCAGGGGGGGACCCCCCTGACAATCCTGCGTGCGCCCCTGTGATGTACACATCACTCAGGTAGATAGTATCACACTGTATTTGAGACTTCCATATAGACTACTCTCCATCTTTATGCCTTATTCCTGATTTATTGCATGGGATGTTCTGGGTTCTTCGTGACTGATAAAACCGGTATAGTATAGGAGAAGTCACCACTGATGAAGGGTTTGACCAATATGAGTAGATACATTTTTCTTCATTGACTTCATACAGATTGAAGTTTGGTGACGGTTTTTAACCAATCTAGCCATATCAAGTCGTTGGAAGCAAATAAAGGAAAATGTTTTTGTGTATCTATTTTTAAACATCAATTTTAAGCACCTCCTCCTTGACTATCCTTGGACACCTAATTGGTGTCTATCTCTTCTACAGGAATACCTGAGTCCAGGTTTATACAAAGTGATCTCTGTTGCTAGTACATTACTTTGACCTTGACCTTAATTTCAAGCACAGTGTCTGGAGTAATGTTGCTTTAGGTAATATATGCCAACTTATTTGAAATATTGTACTTAATATATACATGATGATAGTACATATGAATGCGGGGGTCTTCACTTTAGGGACATGCTCCATCATCATCGTCATCATCATATTTTATTCAGAAGGAGCCACAGAACTTATAGTCCTGTACAATCTACAAAGTATAAACTAAACAATATACAAATAAGTAAGGGGCAAGAGAAACAATAGAATCAGTAAAAATCAATCAAAGAAGAGACAACACAGAAAGCAAATACATTAGAAGACATAATTAGAACAAAGGACACATTACAAAGAAAAAAAGGAGACATGAGGAAGAGATGGACAAGCTCATGAGAATACATTCTGGAGGCAAATGGAGACAATAGAGGTGAAGGGAAGTAAGTGGAAGAAGTAGGCGGAGCGAGAGGAAGAAGTTGTTTAGGATGAGGTGGAGTAGTAAATGGGGACAACAGGGAAGAAGGGAAAAGAGTGGAAGAGGTAGGTGGAGGGAGAGAATGGAGTTGTTTAGGATAGGGCGGAGTAGTAAATGGGGACAATAGGGAAGAAGGGAAAGAAGTAAAAGAGGTAGGTGGAATGAGAGAAGGGAGTTGTTTAGGATGGGGTGGGGTAGTAAATGAGGACAATACTGGAGAAGGGAAAGGAGTAAAAGAGGTAGGTGGAAAGATAGATGGGAGTTGATTAGGATGAGGTGGTGTAGTAAATGGGAACAATACAGGAGATGAGTGGAAGAGGTAGGTGGAGCAAGAGGAGGGAGTTGTTTAGGATGAGGAGGAGTAGTAAATGGGGACAATAGGGGAGAGGAGGGAAAGAGGTAGTTGGAGCGAGAGAATGGAGTTGTTTGGGATGGGGCGGAGTAGTAAATGGGAACAATACAGGAGAGGAATGGAAGTGGTAGGTGGAGCGAGAGGAGGGAGTTGATTAGGAAGAGGTGGAGTAGTAAATGGGGACAATATGGGAGAAGGGAAAGGAGTAAAAGAGGTAGGTGGAGCAGGAGAAGGGAGTTGTTTAGGATGGGGCAGAGTAGCAAATGGGGACAATAGGGGAGAAGGGAAAGGATTGGAAGGGCCAGATGGAGTATGAGGAAGGAATTGCCCTATGTATGTTGTCAACTAAGAAACTTTTATTTGGCCGCTATTCGTCATATATATTCTAATCCCCTGTTACTTAGAGAGCTGAATGTAAATGTTGTTTAGTTTATTTATTTAAGCTATATTTACGATTTACCCAAAAGTGTAATCTTTTGAGTAATATAAACAATATATGTTCTATATCCTTCTGAAAGTAACTGATGTTTTCAGAATGAATCTACAGTAACTGATAGAATGCAGGTCATGGCTCAGTAATATAATAAAATATATTATTTGAACAGAGGGTAATTTGTAAATCCATATTCTTAGTGACACGCTGTATACAAATAGAAACCAGTGATCATTGAAATTGCCCTTTCATCAAAGCTCATATTTCCTGGGAACGATGTACTTTACATCTATCTTATCGCTCCTTTCAATGGTGGAGACAAGCTGGTGCTTGAGTACGGTAATCATGAGCTAAAAACATAACTTAAATATCCGCAGCATTTCAAGACAGTAAAATGCTGTGTGTTATTTATACCTCATATTTAGTGTAAATGCCTTTCATGTGATGGCTTCACAGAACATTCATAAAAGCTATGTAAGTACCATTAAAGCTATGAAACAGGGTTGCTATATCAATTTGATGCGTAACCCGAATATAAATGACACTGTGGTTTCTAATGTTTGTTGTGTGATAAACTGAGGGTGGTTAAAAGGGAATTATACACATATTATAGGTTATATGTGTATGTGCAATGCAAGTATTCTTAATTACATTTAAAGATACATCTTACAAAGACAGGCTATAATGGTTTTGAATGTGGTAATTATGTCTATACTGTTTTACAGCTGTCGTACTATCACCGCCTTTGTGAAATGGGAGCTAACGAAGTTTGCTTACTTACAGTGAAGCCGTTATCTACATCAGCGAATGTGGCCCTGTTGTCAGCTGAACCAATATTCAGTCACATGTCCCAGTGATGTCACTGGTTTCTAAAGAATTGATAGGCTGCTGCCTTCAGTGTGTACTGGGGACAAGACCACTTTAAAGTGGGTAGTATCAGGGCCATAACTATTGCTGTGCAAAAGGGGCAACCACACTGGGCACAAAGCTAAAGGGGGGCACAAGACAATACATATTTTAGGATAATTTACTTAAAAGTGAGGGCCATGGGGTATAAGTTTTCTTTCTTGCCACAGACGCTACAATTTCTAGTTATGGCTCTGGGTAGTATTATAACATGTAGGCTTTGCACGAATTGGTCAATGAAAAAAATGGGAAAAAAAGTAGTTTGCCATAGCAAATACTAAACTTTCTAAAAAGAATTAAGTAAATAAACCAGACTGATCAAGACTTATATCACATTACCTATATTGCTATTTTGGGGTTCTCTAAAAAGAAACAAAAAACTCATACAATTAACTTGAACGTAACTGTGTTTAGATATATAAAGGATTTTCCCCCCGTTCTTGTATAATATTAAATTTCTGTACTTAACAGTGACCAGGACACAGAGAAATCTAAAGTGTTTCAGTACCAGGACCAAAGCCATAATGAGTGTATTATGCCACCCCATTAAATTTCTTTTGGTGCACCAAATACAGTGATCCGACATTGCACAAGGTTGGTAGATAAATGAAAAATGATTTGAATACATCCTATACAAACTTACTTACAACCCCAGACCCTTAGCTATATAAACATATATATTTAAATATATTAAGAGGAATATTTAGGATACTTAGTATCTTTGTGTTTTTGTACCAGAATTCATGTGAAATTTATTTTGCTCATTTTGTGATAGACTTGGTTTATATTTTGGCTTTGAACATGAAAGTGTCATACAGTACCAGTTACAATGACATATAGTTGTGTAAATAGGTTACTTTGAGTAAAGTTTCTTATTTTGTACTGTAGGCATCTCAAAATTGTCGAAGGCTAGTCCAAAAATAACTATGTGTATAAAATTTAGCTCATTATCTTTTGAACTTTCTGTTTACTGATCAGGCTTCCAAAGATGAGACAGGGAAGAAGAAATCTTTACTTTTAGTGTTATTTATCTTTAGCCCAGACTTTCTTCTTACTTGGACACACGGCATGAATTCAAGGCTGGCAGGAAGCACTAAGATAGCCTTGATTTAAAAACATTTCTGTCATTAATTAATGCCTAGTTCGGAGCTGCAATATCGGTGGTAACAATGCATTATGCTAATGAATATATGCACTTTAGTAATATTATTTTATTCATCTACACAGAGCTTATTGTTCTCCTACCAGAATGAATTAACAAGTCACCTTCATATTGTCCCACCTAAAGACTGAAGAAGGGTCTTTTAATAGCAATATGCAGCTTTCAAGGAGAACAGAAGTAAAGTGGAGGTATGGGATATATACATTTGTTCTGTCAATAGTGTTTACACTGTTTTGCAAAATAACTGCTTCTAGAAAGACAAGGGGGGGTCATTTATGAACCCCAAAAATTTGGTCTTCGACATATTGCATTAGGTGTGTAATGCCTCTTTCTGCATTATTGAGTCAAACCCAGGGTGACTGCAAGCGGGAGTCACTGGTAGGGCGAGTTAAGGGCGAGGCACGGGTCTCATAGAGGTGGAGAACATCGGTGACGTGGACTGCTGTATCACAGTGAGTGGGTGGAGCCGAGCTGCATGCCTGGTGCCGAGAGTCGGCAAGTCACATGCGAGGAGGGAGCATGTGACACCAGGGACCTGGCATAGAGGGGAGGAGGTCCTGAGATCCCCAGGAACGGGTTTGCGGTGGTTAGCCACATAGACCAAATAAATATTTCTAGGATGTGCCCCATAACCCTCAATGAGTTCTCACATTAGGGGGAAGAGCCTAATAAAGAAGAAACAATGTGGGCCCAGGATCTAATGGGAAAAAACCCAAACCTAGAAAGAGGGTAAAGCCCAAGATGCCCCCTACATAATAAGAAAGAGGGGGAAATCGCTGCAAGTGGTGATGATGATGACAACAGTCAGCTCCAGTATTCTCTGGTGAATGAGAATGGCACAGTCTGATCTCCCTGAGCTTATAGTTATTTCTGTGGCAGGAAATGCGTTTTATACTGAACTGCAGCATAAGGGCGCAGAATGGGTACTGTTAAAATTATTGGACAACACACAATCTCCACCAACTCTGAGCTGATGAAACATTCAAACCCTTTAAACAGAGTGAGAAAATGGGCACGGAAAGCAACACCCCTGAAAATAAACCTTCTCCTGCTCTTTGTCTCCTTTCAATAATCTTGCTCTGTAAGCTGTAATCTCATTTCTGCACTGTTCCAGAAAACATGGCTCACCAATGCATCAGCTCCGTCCTCTGCTTTCACTAGGCTCAATACCTCCCCTGCCCCCTGATCCTCTGCAAATGTGCCCATCTTGGTCCACAAACCTAGGCAACCAAGCATAAATGTAGTGCAAGAGGGCAAAGACGCTTTTCAGCTCCAGAGAAGCCGTTTTGCATTTCAAAACCTTTGTAGACAAAAGGGGCACTTTAATAGTTATCAGAGGAATACAATGATCTGATAATAATATTAATAATATAACTACAGTTGGCATAACTCACAGGCATGTTACGTAAACAGCGTATATTGAGTTACCTTATTCTGGAACTAAAGCTTAGCTTATGATGTCAGGTATATATAACCAAATTATACCGCCAAATACAGCCTTATATAAAAAAATATATGACAAGGAAGTCATATGCAGTTGTCAAACACAATATTAATTCAGACAATCTGCATTTTAATGTGAAATAAATTAAAAGTTCTGCTATATGGAAATGACCTAAATGTGTTTAATAAACTTTAATAAAACCTTCAGTGGAAGCCCATGGTTTATTAATATTTCATCCAATACACAGTAATAGTTAGGATAATGCAATTTTTAATATTAATATTTCCATAATGTGAAAAGTCCATTAAAATGTGCATCAGACACTATTTACTCACCAGTTTACTGATTATTTATGGCATTAATTAGTTTCAGATATTAAGAACAGCTTATTAGTACAGAAGTGTGCACGCTTGTATGACTTAATGCTGTACAGTGCACAACTTGCTCTTACTGTATTACATTTGCTTCATAGAAGATTCTAAACTGTGTTTTATAATGATGTCCTTATATGTAATTCTCTAAACTCAGATGGCGTATTATGCTATATGTACTTTTCTATTTATTAAATCCGCATTTTGTGATTTGTTCTAATAATATAGATTTGCATAAGTAGCAAAGAAATTAGCTCCTTTGAGATCGAATGACCTCTTTAAAGGGGGAGGTTTATAAAAAAAACAAGAGTAGGCATTGCCCATAGCAACCAATCAGATTCTAGCTTTATTAAACTAATGCATTCTAGAAAATGATAGCAAGAATCTGATTGGTTGCTATGGGCAACACCTATCCTTTTCCTATTTAGAAGGTTTGAGAAATCTACCCCTATTTCTGGATTTCAGTGCTTCGTATCCTGTCTAAGGTGGTACATATTGTGCTCATCAAGCCAGCCACTATAGGGGCAAATGCAGGATTTGTAGAGGGTGGTCTCCACACCACGCCACCAGTGGGCGTGACCATCATGCATGAGGGCGTAGCTATAATATTAGACAGTGCTTGGCTGCTCTCCAACTCTTCCTATCCCTATAAAATACATGGGCAATGCTGCATGCACTACTGTTAGGTGAACGCAGCTCTCCCTTTTCAAGCAGAGCCATGTGAAGTGGGGGCAGGGTCCAGCCAGCTCAATTATACAGTGCCCCAGGCTTGGAGGGGTTTCCAGGCACTAGTAAACCCCCCCTCGGTTTTCCTATGCACTACAGTTTAATATAAACATACGGCTCCTTTATAAGTAAATTTCTTAGGATATGCAATGTTTGTTTTTTTTTCCAACAAGCTACAACTATGTACTGTTCAATGACTTTTTCGACTATTACATACATATGGGGTGATTAGAATTTCTGCTGTGCACCACGGTGTAATGTAGATATCACGGCTAATCTCAGTTTACTTAAATGGGAAACAGGAAAAATTGTAGACAGGAGAACATTTGTAGGTGTACACCCACTTCCCAATCCTCGAAACTGACCCAGAAAAATCAATCTGCACCTAGATTTGTGGGTTCGCAGATCCACCTGTAAAAATGCATGATGGCAATGAAGCATAAAAGGTTAAAACAGAGACATATTTATATAACAGAAACAGAATTTGCATAGTACTCACAGTTTTGGGGAATAACCGTGATTACATTTCTGTCTCCTGTTTGTTAACTGATAAACCAACAGCCCCTTTGTCTATCTGATGAAAACTTTCAGTTAAAAGATCTCTACAATTGTTGTGTTAAAAACAGGGAAACTTGTTTCATTTCCACTCCAACTTTTCATGTCAGTAACATATGAGAGAGAGAGAGAGAGAGAGAGTAGTGGGCTTACAATTTACTGTCCCCACAGTATCTCAATGTAGGGCAAAGCCTCCTGCTACACAGTATATCATATTGCAGGACAAAGCCAAGAAGCGGTTGCACATTATAGACAATGACAAACTGAGTGTTAAGAAAAAAACGTTCTTCCACAATTCCATCAAGAATGAAAGTCCTTTTACTAATACTTTGATTGTTTTAGAGATAGACAAGATTCACTCACAGCAAGACACTTTTTTTTCAGTTATGTATCTAAAGAATAACAGTCAATTTATAAAGTCTGTCCCCTGAGTACAAGATTGTCCTTGTTAGCTATAACGAAAAAAAAATCTGTACAAACAAAATGGAAAAAAAAATGCATTTGTCCTTAACAGCTGAAAAAAGAAGAAGCAGAAATAGTACAAAGCAAAGTAGATAGATGAACATGTATGTCTTAGTGTCAGTATATCTGGAGGAATATCTGTTGCTATTTTCTTAATGTTGTTTAGAACCCCTTTAACGGACCACTGTTTAGCAGACAGGGGCCCAATGGTTGCTTGTTTCTGGAGAGTTATCATAACTGCGGGCTCAAGTTAGCTGTTCCATTCCCATCAAGTACTGATGTCCAGGATCGGGATTGGCTAGAAGCATTTCATCCATCTGGGCCAAGTCTCACAGCCGTGGGGGATATTTCAGTAGTATCGTGAGCCTGCTTTTGCAGTGCGTGCAGCCATGTCATCCATGCCACTTCCTGCAGAATCCACGATGTTTCTGCTTTACCTAGTTCTCCACCAGTCTCCACTGCTTCAAAAGCCCTTTAAAAAGTCACCTGTTCAGCAAAGGTTATCAATCTTCCTCCTAATTTCTCCCCTACTGGCCCTCCCTGTCTACACCTACATCCTTCCTCTATGTCACACTCTCTTACGTCAACCCCCTCCCCTTGAGAATGTAAGCTCCCATGAGAAGAATGTAAGCTCCTCTTGTCTGCTCCCCTCTCATCTACCTGTGCATCCTTGTCCTTTACCTCCTGCACACTCTCTACATCGCTATTATTCACCTCGACAATTACATTTTTTGCATTGGGTTCTGCTTTTTGACTTCCAGCTTATATGCTGCATTATGCTACAATGCTTCCAGTATTTTTCTCTTTGCCCATTCTTTGTCATATATGTTTTACTCCACCAGCTAAATGTGCAGCCAAATACTGAGCGAGGAAACTATTTTGCGGAACAATTTTAAAAAAAATGGTCATCTCTAGAGGTGAGCAATGTATACAAACAGTACAAGTATGTCAATCAATGCTGTTTAACTTTAGTAGTGATGGCTTTGACCCCGATTTGACAACATTTTAAAGGAACTGCTATCAGAAGCCTCGTTCAAAAGTTATCAACAATTGTGTAAGATATTTTTATTTTGTATCCAGTACATGTCATAATACCCATTTCTCTATATGGAAATCTTTAACTCATACTGTCCCGAAATTTGGGTCGGTTTCACGGACTCCCGGGAGAGCTGGGAAATCTCTTGCATCCCGCAATTGCGGGGCTAAAATGACCAGATTTGCAGTGAATCGCGTCATTTTGGCCCCGCACCTGCAACAAATCAACATATTTCTCGCGGGGGCGGGGCTAAAATGAGTCACGCCCCTCTCCCAGATACAACTTGCCAAAAATAGGCAAGTATGCTTTAACTTTATCAATTGGCCCTATTGTTTCCCCTTTCTGAGAACATATGTTGTGTCAAGTTCCACTTATGGAAAAGGCAGAGACTTTCTGTAAAGTGGAACACAACATAAAATGTGATCTCACAAAGGGCGGGGGGTTCTAGTGGGCAGATCTATCTAAGTGTAATTTGCATAACTGGGTTCATGTATGTGCCTAGCTCACAATTCGTAATGAATACCCAAAACCTGCCCAACTCCTCTGAACAGAAAATGAGAAAGAACAATTTGCTCCCTGCAGAAGCCACTATCGTGGCCCCCCATCAAGAAAAATGGGTGCAATCACAGAAATATAGGTGCAGATATCATAAGCACCACTATATGTCTACATTATGTAATTTTGCAAATGACCCTTGATATTATCAAAAGTCCTAGTA